>NW_021633284.1:0-56473 GCF_004799145.2 Neltuma alba | reverse complement strand
GCCGAATGCGTTGATCCAGCCTGGGGTTGTATCATTTTTGGTATTTTGGTCTGAGCCGTGTCTCTCTACAATAAAACAATTTTAGAAGTGATTTTTTCTTTCCAAACATATCAACAACCATATCTGATACAATTAACTAATTGAGATGTAATTTTTTTTCTTTATAAGCACATGCATCTTCCCATTAGAAGTAATTCTGTTTGATTGGGATTTAGTTCTAATCCAATGCCAAAAGAAGAAGTTCTACGGACGAGGAATTTTTTTTATTTTTTTTTAATTCAAAAGGACTCGAACTTCAAATTTGATTTAAAAGGTGTTGTGCTTCTTATCAATCATTTTATTACTTATTTATCTAATTTTAATTCAAATTACTTAAATCAGATTTCCTTTTTGTATCTCGTTTTTTTTTTTGAGAGAACTATAAAGGCAGAAAGAAAACTGTGGTTGAAAACATAACACTTCATTATTATTAATGAGAAAAGGAAGACGTTAAAAATCCAAGATTTGTATCCAAGTACCGTTTTCTTTTAATTTGATGTTACAATTAATTTAAAATTAAATATTATAAATTTTGATTAGATAGCAAGGAAAAAAAAAACCAGACCGAATTGACTAATTCAATTGGAAAGCCAGTCAGTGATCCAGTCTAGTTTAAGCGTCGGACCGGCCAGGAATTGAAACAGTATCAACCCGGTCAAATTAGGATGAACCAATTTGAATGATTATGTTGCTATTTGTCCGATTTTTTCTTATTTAGCTCTCAATATCTTAATCATAATTTTGGTATCAATAATCATTAATTTTAGTTATTGAGAAATCGTAAAGATCAAAATTCTTAATATTATTGTACTTTATTATTGTTACAATTAAACTATTGTTGTATTTCCTTGTATTTTGTTATTTGTGATTATTGTTGTGGTATTTTGTTATTTTCAATTAAATTATATTATTTTAATATGACTAGTTTGACATGAGTTGACCCCATTTGACGTACTAACCCTTGAATCACTACCTCAACCCATTTAGTATCTGGTCTGATTTTTTATTCCTTATTAAATAACAATAAGCAGCCCTAGCTACTATTGGGAAAGGAGCTCCGTACCTATCCATTTTGTTTTGGTCCGCTTTTTATCTCAATTCTCAATTTGCAATTTGAAAGGTTTAAATTTTGTATTATATAAAATAATTTAATAAAGTATTTTTATTATTGTTTCAAATTACCATGGTAAAATTCAGTAGTTTAATTTTATTTGTTTTTTTTGGGAAAATTTAACATTTTATTCATAATTTTTATAAAATATGAAATTTAAACCATTCAATTGTAATCTTATGATTGAAATAAAAACTGAGAAAAAAAATGGAAGGAAAGAAAGCGAAGACATCCTTGTATAATAATATTTTTTCTTTTATCTACATACATCACACATAAGGCTAGTAAAACGGGCCAACCCGCGAGTTGCAGGTTGGCCCGTGGCGGGTTGCTAGTTATACGGGTCAGGCTCAAAATGCTCATTTTCTGGCGGTCTGGTATTTTGCCAACCCTAACCCACCAGTTTTTTTTTAATTTTTCTTATAAATAATCAAAAAATAAAAAAATAAAAAATGATTTAAATAATTCCAAGCATTTAAATAAAATTACAACACATTAAAACACAAACTATACGATTGTCTAAAGTCTAAACTTCAAAAATGATAAAAACACAAGTTCAAACATAAATTTTTCCAGTAAAATCAACATGCAACAATGAATAACCATTTTGATCTAATCATCTCTAATGGTGATGACATTTGAAGTTGGCTCAATGTTGATTTTGACAATAGTAGCCAGTAGGACTTCAGTTTTCTTGCCTTTCCAGAATTCCAATCCACCTCCTCTAGATATTTTAATATATTAAAAAAAATTAGGCGGGTTGAATCCGCCAACCCGCGGCAGGTTCGGCCTGTGACAGCGTGGGCTCATATTTTTCAGGTGGTGGCGGGTTGGCCTAACCCACCATTTTTCGATGGGTTGGCGGGTCCGACCCGAGGGTCCAACCCACATTCTCGACTCTAATCACACACCCACTCACCCCTCCTCTTGGTGCCAATAAATCAAAAGGTTCTTGATATACAATTTAGCGCTTTCTTATTAAAAAATAATTAAATTTAGTTAGATATAAAAAATCATAATGTTTAAAATTAATATATTTAAATAAGATGAGATGGATAATAATAAATGATAGTTTTTAGACAGAAATCGTAGTGTTTCATTATTTTTTACAAAAAATCCCATATTAACGATCATGATTCATTAAATTACAACATGGGTATTGTTATAAAATACAAAATTAATACGAGCTGCTCACACACAAGCAGCAACTAGAAACCAAATGGTTAAAAAGAAGTTAGCCAAAGACTTCATGGTTTAGTGGCATAAGATGCACTTCCCAATGGGTGAGGCTATGCGTTTCATTGAATGTTTTAAAAAGTTGGACTCCACATTAAAATGAAAAGACTAATGATTTATGGTTCTCATAATCCAATAAGTAATAAAATAATTATGTGCATTATATAATAATATACATTAGAAATAGATTCACAGTATATCTAACTGTCGGCATCATAACATCACAATACGTGAATTTTTCAATAAAATAACCATATGACTATAACTTGACTGAAAATATATTGGACTTTTTGGGAGGGTTAATTTTTTTTCAAAAAAATTAAGGTTTTTATTAATTCTTTTAGCATTTACAGTGATATCTAAAAGGCTGTCCAAATTTTTAAATCCGTTCCGATTCCCAGTTTAATTGTGTTTTGGTCTGGCCTAAGCCGGCTCAACCATGAAAATAATTTTTTGGTACAAATTGAGCCGTTATTGCGTCCAGTGACTGTTTGGTCCTTCCGATTCGTTGATTCGAGTCTTTTGTAGTAGAGGGTATGTGAATTTTCTTTCCCATCCAGAAAAAAAGGTTAAAAGAACTCAAAGGGGAAAAATTGCAAGTCAAAGAAGTGAAGAAAAAACATAAGGAATTTATCTTTTAGGAGTGACAGACACATTATTCACCAGCTAGGCCATTGCATGCCTATTAGCTGTGGAATCCAATTCTCTCACAAACGTGATCTGCAGATTCTTAACCTTCAAAGAGAGATTTTTTCAAAATGCCCTTTCAAATTTTCAATTGCTTGATTCTGCATAATCCAACAAGTCGTATCATTTCTTTCCTTTTGGCACGTTCCTATTGAAGCTAGCATCTGATTACGACCTCCACTCTCACAATTTCTTTCCAACAAAGCAAACCATAAACCAAACAAACAAACAACTAATATTCATCATCCCTCGCATTGATCTGTCTCTTTATTTAGTGGATGCTGATCTCATGCATCTCATTCCTTCCTTCCAAGTTTCAAACACAGAGACGTAACTTTAATCTCCTATATAGCTCACAACCACTACTGGCTCTGATATAATTCGTTCATTGACAAAAGAGATAGAGAGAGAAAGAAGAGAGAGAGAGAGCTTAAAAGGTGACATTAATGGCGGATTGGGGACCAGTGGTGATAGCAGTGGTTCTGTTCGTACTGCTAAGTCCAGGGCTTCTGTTTCAGTTACCAGGAAGAGGAAGAATTGTGGAGTTTGGGAGCATGCACACCAGTGGCGTCTCCATTTTAGTTCACGCAATTCTCTTCTTCGGCCTCATAACCATCTTCCTCATAGCCATTGGAGTTCACATCTATACGGGATAGATCTTTCGTTTCCTTTTCTTTCTCCGTTTTTTTTGTTAAATGCAAACATCCAGTTATATGGGATGAATCTGCTGGGTGGGTTTTTCATTCTTCTATGGTGTTTGTTTGTGTTCTTTTGATTTGTTCTTTTTCCTGTTTAAATCAATTGTTTCAAACACGGTTCACTTGGGTCGGGTCGGGTCGGGTCTTTCGTTTCTCCCCTCTCTTACTGTGTATGACTGCAAAAATAGTACAAGTGCATGCGACGTCGTTACTTATGGGTTGGCCTCTGTTTTGTTTTCCGAATTCCGAGTGAAATTAGAAAGCCACTGTATAATATTCTAATTCAATTGAATCCAAGTGTTGGTAGCATGACCAACAATGATTGAGTTTAATTAAAAAAACTAGTCTCTTATAATATTAAAAAAAATATATTTAGCATTTAATAATATCTCAAACAAATCTAATAAAAAAAAAACTTGACATAGTAAAGAAAAAAAAGTATTAGTAGTCTGACCTTACATGAAAGGAGGTTATATATAGGACTAGAAGGAATAATAAGGAACTGATCATATGATTTAGAAGGGTGATACACAGACATACCCTTTCATTCAAAAAGGGAAAAAACTAGATGGTTTACTATTTCATAACAAAATTAAAAAAAAGACAAACCAGAATTCAAATTCTTATATAAAAGATAAATTCGTATTTATGGTTGCCTCGAATAAAAATATCTCCAATAAAAAAAACTGTTTGCCTATAACAAAACAAAATAAAAATTGAAAAAGCCGAACGCCGAATCAAAGGTTAGCTGATGAAATACGTAACCTCAGAGTGGAAGTAACAGCGCAAAATGCTTTCGGTTGGGCAAGGACCCTTAGGTTTCTTTTCTTGCAAGTTTCTTCATTTAGTGATAGTGAAAATTACACTCAGGTTCCACATAGCATAATTAATATCAAAAAGGTCCCTTGAAATTGCGAAATGATTCTGAAGTCCCCAGGGACTTGTGTGTAATTAATTCTAATTGTGAAATTACATAGTTACTCCTGTTAATTTGAACCTATTTACAACCTTAACAGTGGCTGTTAACAACCCGAGAAGAGGTGGTTAACAACCTCAACAACGCCCCTGGCATTCCACTGAGTGAGTTGTCATGAGCACTGCCGAGGTTGTCAATCACGTCTTCTCGGGTTGTTAACAGCCACTGTTGAGATTGTAAACGAATTGTTGCAATTAAACCTATTTAAAACCTATTTACACCTCAACAGTGGCTGTTAACAATCCGAGAAGAGGTGGTTAACAACCTCAACAACGCCCCTGGCATTCCACTGAGTGAGTTGTCGTAAACACTGCCGAGGTTGTCAATCACGTCTTCTCAGATTGTTAACAGCCACTGTTGAGATTGTAAACGAATTGCTGCAATAAAATTAACAGGGGTAAGTAGGTAATTTCACAATTAGAATTAATTACACACAGGTCCCTGGGGACTTCAGAATCATTTCGCGATTTTGAGGGACCTTTTTAATATTAAATGTGCTCTGTGGAACCTGAGTGTAATTTTCCCTTAGTGATATTACTTAATTTTTGAAAGCCACGTTCGGCTGGGCCACAATTGCAAATCTGAATCAACCAATCATGTGTATAAAACTCTCTTAGAACGTGTTTTTGTTACCATGTATAATTAAGTGCTGGCTTATCCATGATACCTACAACAAGTCTACATAATTAACATTGTTTAGGCCATTTGTTCATTTATACACAAAAAGATGGGAAAAAGACAGAAAAATGTACCTTTAACTTTAGAAGCCCAAAAACGTCCGCTGAATTCAAGAAATCCCATTTTGGTACCATGAGACCAAATTGGGATTATTATGTGAAAGGCAAAGACCAAATTTCCCTTCATTTTAAATATTATTTTTAAAATATCACAGCCCCTATTGGCCGGCCGATCACCTAACCTCCGACGGTGGCGGTCACCGAAGCTCCGGCGACCAGCCGACAATTGGTCACCGGAGCTCCGTCAGTCGGAATTTTTTTTAAAATTTTTTTTTACAACTTCAATATAACGGTTAACAACTTTTGTAATGCGATTAACAACTTCAGTATAGCAATTAACAACAGCTTTTCTGGGAAATTTAACAAACTCCGGCGACCGGAAACAATTTTTTTGAAAATTTTTACAACTTCAATATAACGGTTAACAACTTTTGTAATGCTATTAACAACTTCAATATAGCAATTAACAATAGCTTTTCTGGGAAATTCAACAAACTCCGGTGATCGGAAACAATTTTTTTGAAAATTTTTACAACTTCAATATAACAGTTAACAACTTTTGTAATGCTATTAACAACTTCAGTATAGCAATTAACAACAGCTTTTTTGGGAAATTCAACAAACTCCGGCGACCGGAAACAATTTTTTTTGAAAATTTTTACAACTTCAATATAACGGTTAACAACTTTTGTAATCCTATTAACAACTTCAGTATAGCGGTTAACAACAGGTTTTTGAGTTTGTTAAAGGCATTACTAAAGTTATAAAAAAGCCACCTTTTGAATTTTTCGAAAAACTTGTTGTTAACTGCTATATCAAAGTTGTTAACCGTTATATTGGAGTTGTAAAAATTTTTAAAAAAAACGTAATTGTTAACGTTATACTGAAGTTGAAAATTTTTACAACTTCAATATAACGGTTAACAACTTTTATAACGCCATTAACAACTTCAATATAGCAATTAACAACAGGTTTTCTGGGAAATTCAACAAACTCCGGCGACCGGAAACAATTTTTTTGAAAATTTTTACAACTTCAATATAACGGTTAACAACTTTTGTAACCCTATTAACAACTTCAGTATAGCGGTTAACAACAAGTTTTTGAGTTATATAATTTTTCAAAAAAATCTGTTATTAACTGATATATTAAAGTTGTTAATAGCGTTACAAAAGTTGTTAACCGTTATACTGAAGTTGTAAAAATTTTCAAACAAAAATTATTTCCAGTCACCGGAGCTTGTTGAATTTCCCAGAAAATTTGTTGTTAATTGCTATATTGAAGTTGTTAACAGAATTATAAAAGTTGTTAACCGTTATACTGAAGTTGTAAAAATTTTCAACTTCAGTATAACATTAACAATTACTTTTTTTTAAAAATTTTTACAACTCCAATATAACGGTTAACAATAAGTTTTTAAATTCAAAAAGTGGTATTTTTATAACTTCAGTAATGCCTTTAACAAACTCAAAAGCCTGTTGTTAACCGCTATACTGAAGTTGTTACTAGGGTTACAAAAGTTGTTAACCGTTATATTGAAGTTGTAAAAATTTTCAAAAAAATTGTTTCCGGTCACCGGAGTTTGTTGAATTTCCCAGAAAACCTGTTGTTAATTGCTATATTGAAGTTGTTAATGGCATTATAAAAGTTGTTAACAGTTATATTGAAGTTGTAAAAATTTTCAACTTCAGTATAACGTTAACAATTACGTTTTTTTGAAAATTTTTACAACTCCAATATAACGGTTAACAATTTTGATATAACAGTTAACAACAAGTTTTTCGAAAAATTCAAAAGGTGACTTTTTTATAACTTCAGTAATGCCTTTAACAAACTCAAAAACCTGTTGTTAATCACTATACTGAAGTTGTTAATAGGGTTACAAAAGTTGTTAACCGTTATATTGAATTTGTAAAAATTTTAAAAAAAATTGTTTCCGGTCGCCGGAGTTTGTTGAATTTCCTAGAAAAGCTGTTGTTAATTGCTATACTGAAGTTGTTAATAGCATTACAAAAGTTGTTAACCGTTATATTGAAGTTGTAAAAATTTTTAAAAAAATTGTTTCCGGTCGCCGGAGTTTGTTGAATTTCCCAGAAAAGCTGTTGTTAATTGCTATACTAAAGTTGTTAATCGCATTACAAAAGTTGTTAACCGTTATATTGAAGTTGTAAAAATTTTCAAAAAAATTGTTTCCGGTCGCTGAAGTTTGTTGAATTTTCCAGAAAAGTTGTTGTTAATTGCTATACTAAAGTTGTTAATCGCATTATAAAAGTTGTTACCCGTTATATTGAAGTTGTAAAAATTTTCAAAAAAAAAAATCCCGACCGACGGAGCTCCGGTGACAGTCGCCGCCGGAGGTCCGGTGACCGGCCGGCCAATAAGGGCTGTGATATTTTAAAAATAATATTTAAAATGAAGGGCAATTCAGTCTTTTCCTTTCACATAATAATCCCAATTTGGTCTCATGGTACCAAAATGGGATTTCTTGAATTCAGCGGACGTTTTTGGGTTTCTGAAGTTAAAGGCGCATTTTTCTGTCTTTTTCCCCAAAAAGATGGTAGGAGCCGATTTTCCGACGTAATGAGAAAATTTCAAAAATGACTTTGCTCCTGGTTCTTCTTCTCATTCAGGCCTATGGTTTTTTTCCTCAAGCCTATGGTATTGAGGGAGTGAAGAAGCTCCCTATAATTGAGATGAAAGTAGGAGAGTTGATGCTATAAAATACTTTTTTTATGAGACAATCTGAAGGTTGAAGATCCATATGAGTATGAATGCTTTTGTTTAAGGTGTGACCTAAAAAAATTAAAACAAACAAACAAATTCAATGAAACTAGAATTAAAAAGAAGAAACTAAAGATACAAAAATAATGGAGACTATCTTACTACCAGCCCAAGTATATATATGTGTGTGTGGGGAGGGGAAGGATGTCTCTTTAAATTATATATGCTATGCTTAATACTGTTCTGATTCTTAATATAAGACCCATTTAACTAATTTGATTAGATTAAGAAAGTTAGGTAAGTTAGTTAATTATAAGAAATGTGATATGTTTTTCCTAAAACACCATAATCATCTCTTTTAATACCCCTTCTCTCTTCTACTTGATTATGGTTGAGGGAGTATCCATAAGGATAATTTAAAGAAAATTGATAAATATGAGAAATGAGTCATATATTTAGAACTAAAACTAACTCAACAACTGGGTCCTATATTAAGGACCGGAGGAGTACTTAAATACCATAGACAAACAAAGTTTAATAAAATACCACTCTGTTCCTTATTATAAGTCACTTGTACTTTAAAAGTTTGTTTCAAAATATAAGTCACTTGTAATAAAATTGATAATCTTTTTTCAATTTTACCCCTATTAATTTAATAAAAAATTAATTAATCTCTCTCTCCATCTCTCTCTCAACTTTTCATTTCTTATGCAATCTATCCCCTCCTCCTCTCTCTCTCAACTTTTAATAAGAGTAAATATAAAAAAAAAAACTGGTTAATTTAATATATTTCTTGGTTTGCGGGGTTTGGAATATAAGTGACTTATAATAATGAAGAGAGTGGTAAACAAGAATGGGATGAGATGAGAGTACAATGCTTTCATTCATATCAGACAATGTTCGTGGATCGATTTTTTTGATCCTAAGCAAAAAAAGTTTATCACCTGATGCGAATATGAGATGGTTCTTACATGAGAAGAATGAGTTTAACTCAAGCAATTTCAAATTTAAATACTCAATTATAGTTAAAGCAAAAACCAAATTCAAATTTAGAGTTTCAAATTCGAATTTGGAAATCCAACGTACTCGGTCATATTTAGAAATCCAAACTGCCAATTTGGAGATCCAAATTCGGATTTGGTACCGTAAAAACAAAGTCTTATTTAAATTTAGTCCACCACATGGCTTGGAAATTATTATCAGCTTCAACAAAATCTTTTGCTCTTGAAGATTTGAGTAGCAAGTGAAAATACGAATTGATAGTGGCAACAAGAAATATAATTACTAAAAACAAATATTTGGAGGCATTTAAAGCTGCAAACATTTGAAAGGCAAAGTTACAGCAGGAAAATATAGGAGAAATCTCCGATAAACTCACCTCAATTAAAGTCGTAATACTCGAATAATCCGTTTAAAGATTTTCTGGACATTATTATTTAATTTAGTTATTTATTTTATTTTTGTTATTGTAAATTACTGTTGTTATATAAGGTCATAAGTGTGAAAATAAAATAGATTTCATTTGATATCTTAACAGACGTTACCTTCGCATCATTATTTATATTATTTATTATTTATATTTTAAAAATTAATATGTATAGTATTTTATAAAAATCTATTAAATATTTATATTTATTTAAGTTATAATATTTTATTACTTTATTTTTTAAATTATTGAATTTTTAATAATATTATTAAAGGTTAAAAAGTATTTTTATTTAATAATATTATATTCTTTCATCAAGAATAACATGGTAAAATTGCAGAATTTTCTAATAATTTTTTATCCAACCAAACATAAAAGTTTTTATCAACCTGTTTTTCATTCCAGTACTCACCAAAATTTTCACTATGTTTCATTCTATTTCTTTCCATTCAAACCAATTCTTCCTATCAAACTGGTCCTGACAATTCGTTGGAAAAATTATACATGGAATCCAATCCAATAAAAATAACCAAATAAATCAACAATAACTCCATCCAGACGTCAAAGCAACAACAATTTCACGTTATCGATTCACACCGACATTTCTGCGAAACGCAGAGACGGCCAGGCATAGTATGGGCCAAACAAAGCCTTAACCCGGCGGCTAGAGAAACTCGTCGGACCCTGGCGCTGATGATGGTTTGAAAATCCTACTGTGGAAGAGGATCAGTTAATAGAGATTAAAAATGAGCAACACACGTTGATGAAGATTTATAGCAGATTATCAGAAACACTATATTAATGCTTGTTTGTACTGACTGTAGGACCTTCAAAAACAGTTTTTTAATCATGATTTACAAAATATGAGATAATTGTAAGAATTTTTTTTTCTTTGGGGTATATGTTCACTCGCATATAAGTACTTATATTAGGTTGCTCAATACAAGCCACAACCAGACAAAACTTCTCTTATATACTTATTTTATATATTCCTCTAGTCCTATTTATAGGACAAAAAGAAGACATTTTTTTTATCTTATTTATAAAGTACTAAATTTTTTTTTTTTGTATAGATGTATAATTTTACTCTTTATTTATTATTATGTTGATTTTGTTTACACAAAGTATAGCATATATTAAATAAAAATAAAATTAAAAAGTTGTTAAATTTTAAATAAGAATTAATAAAGTTTAAAATTCTTCTTAGTCAATATGAAACATGTTAAAAGTAACTTATAAGTAGAACAAATGCCAAAAAGCATACCTTAAAGTTAGCTCCAAAATGCTTATTAAATGACATGAACAAGACTGGAATCAAACCAGTAATTACCAAGCTCTGCTCCTAATTGAATGACCATTTCAATATGAATATATTACTCCGATCTTTGTTCAATCGCACTTTGTATTACAGAGCAGACTTTGATACATAACAGAACCGAATATAACCAAAAGAATATATATGTGTGTATATCTATGGGTTGCTTTAGACTGCAGCGACAACCCCATCCCAGATTTTCTCATGCCTTGTTGCAACTCTGTTCTCACCTTCTCGAGACTATATTGGTACATTACAAATTTACAGAATATGATATTGATAGCAACGTCTAAAAAAAATTAAATGAAAACAGCTGAAAGAAACTGGTAAAAACCACCTCGCATCTTGAGCAGTGATTCAGATCCCGCTATTTTCTCTAATTAAACGAGTAGTGATTTCAACAAGTTTCAGTAAAAACTCCAAATAATCCATGATTCCCTGCTGTAATGCTGAAGAAACCCGGCAATCTCCATCCTCAATCCTCCCATAGGTTGCATGGGGAAGCACCAAACACAATTCGTACAGCTTCAAACCCTTCTACAACAGCTTCCACGCTGCAACATCAATTCTTCGGAATGAACTTGTAGCGAACATAATCCGCAGAATATATCAGATTTGTGTTCGTGTGCGTGTATGTCTCTTCATATATGTGTGTAGAAAGAGAAAGGGAAGCTAATGAGCATTAGTAATGCAGTTATAAAGTGCCATTTCAAGCATGAAGGCAAAAGGGAAGATCTCAAAACAGGGGTGACAACTAAAATTAACAATAGAATATTGATTTGAATCAAGTCTAAGCCAAGCCGCAATTGAGAAAGAGCTATACAAATAGTACTTTGTTATCTCTTTTCAGTAAGTTGCTCCATTTTGGCACAAGTATTACAATACACTGAATCTGGCTCTGTTTCAATAATATGGGGATCAAAATGTCGTGACAGATGTTCAGGAGACCCATAGTGGCCACAATCCCAGACTTGCCTCCAGACACTTAAATAACAACGATAAACAAACCACATGTCTAGATAGGGATATCTAGCGAGCTAGCGATAAGTGGATGGAGGTGCTAGAGACTGTGATGCGTACAAGGGAAGGGTTGGTTGTGGACATATGCCTGATGATGACTGGACTAAACACAGAGGAACCTTTCAAACAAATCAATTTTCAAGCTTCTGCAGAAGGAGTGATACGTGACACAAGGGGATTATGGCTTGTGGGGTCTTTATAGAAATAGGCCATTGCAGTGTTATACAAGCTGAGAGGCACATTTTAGATAGGCTCCAACTGGCTTGAACTAAAGGGTCCCAATCCTCGAAGTTGATAGTGGACTTGTTGTACAGCTACTTCCAAGATAAGAGTCTGATAAGAGAAGAGAGATCAACATGGTGGGAACTCCAGATTGACACAGGACATTAAGGATTAAGGAGTAGCTAAAAAGAAAGTGGAAGGTGAGAGAGTAGGGAACGTGTATCGCAAGGACAATCAGTGGGTCGATCTCCTGGCGTACCAAGTTAGGAAACTCCTAAATGATCACATAGCTTGGTTCGTTTTTTCCAAGAATGTCAATGGATTTTGTTTTTGATGTCTTGTTTTATTTTCGTTTATTCCCTATTTCGCAAACCCCCCCCCCCCGGGGGACTGAAGGGTCAAATTTCCGCTCCAAGAACCCTCACATCGCTACTTCGTAAAAGCAGATGAACAAGATATTATCTGCAAATGTTGTCCAACGAAAGTTCTCTGACTGTAATTAAGATCAAGGAAACCAGAAGGTGATGAACAAAAGAAAATTACTGCATGCTCATTGCTCTACCCCTAGCCAAATACAGCTACTTGCCAACAAAATAAAGTAATGGCAGAACGATGGAACCGAAGAACGCAATTGAGATTTCAGAAACAGAGCCTGATTGTTTTTAGATATATCAGTTCCATCTGGACTTTTTTGGAAATATACAAATAAGGAAAAGACTACCCAAAATACCCGCGAGGCCGTAAATTGAATCCCTCCAAGACGAGTCAATTCGAAATGAAAACCTCGAACTGAGAAATATTAACCACAATAATAATAGTAGTTCGATGGAAACATGTAAAATTTTCCAACTAAACTGATTCTCAAAGGCTCGAAAAATACAGAAAATTCCCAAAAAAACAAATAGAAAACGTCTAGACAAATATATAGTTTCTACTAAATGATTTATTTACCAGGAATCTCCTTGCGTGGCTCTGCCGGGGACGTAGCATAACAAAGAATTGAACGCCCCAACATCCTGAGGGTGGAGACAATTCCAACCACATACAACACCATGACCAATCCAAAAACCCAGGGCATCAGGAAGAACCCAAGAAAGAAAGTAACCGATCCACAGAGCATCAAAGACAACGAAATTCCCAAAAGCAAGGAGGCAAATCCGGCAGGTGTGATCTGGCTCAAGGAAGGCGATGGCCTCGACGGCGGCAAGGCTGAAGGATGATCGGGCAAAGAGATTGGAACCGGAGAAGATCGAAGAATATTGAGAACCAGAGTGGACAGCTCGTAGAACATCCGAGATTGCTGATCTTGTTGTCCCCTCATCATGTTTGCTCGAGAAAAATCACCAAACGAGATGAAAATACGATGAGCAATCGAAGAAAAAGGGAGGGCAACGATTCAAGAAATTGGAATTGCGAGGAACGAGGCAAAGGGATATACCCAGAAGGGCAGAAACTTTATCCACAGCGGTATTTGATTTGATTGGGAGGTTATTTTAATTGTTATATGTTTCGATTACATGTGGGAGGCTGCTATAGGGCGAGGCGAGGCTTGTTTGCTTCTCAGGAATTCAGATTGAGACTTGAGAGAGAGTGAGAAACGCGCAGGCGTAGCCATCCGAAAACTCGATTGCGTCCCTTGTGTATTTTCTTGCGTGACGTTAGGAAGACGAGAAAATTTTGAGATAAATACTGGGAAACGATTTGGTTGGGCTATGACAGGGCAACACGTCATTGAAGCGCGTGCAAAAACATTCGTGGGGGCCACATGACGTGGGGCCTTATCTTCTTCCGCTTTTTCTTGTTCTTCCTTTTCTTTTGGTTTTGGGTTACAAACTTTATTGAGCGTCTTCCACTTTTGCCATCGTCTTCCGCTACACAACAACTTTGACTTTTTGAATTTTTTTAACTCTCTTGTTCCTCTTATCTTTGAATTTTCTGATTCTTAATTTAATTTAAAAATTAGTTTAATATTTAATTTAATTTCAAATATAAAATTTCAATTCATTTGTTTATCCTAATTCTTTTTCAGTTATATCTAACTTAATTTTAATAATATCAAAAAAAATTTACACACAAAGACATATTGCACAAAAAATTGCATCTACCAAAAACAATTAGTTTTCACTTTAACGGCTCGAGTCTTTAAATATTTGTTGGGTAACAAATTTTGTGAGATAGATTTTTTTAACAATTTTATCGTTTTTCTAAAAGGTATGAATATTTAAAATATATATTTAAATTTAATCCAAAGAAATGCATCTTGCATGTAAAAAAAAATATTTTAATGAACTAGTGTAAGTTATATAGAGGCCCTAAACTTTTCTAGATTGAAAAGGAAATTGAGAAAATTGGTTAAAAATATCTTTCTACCATCTCTTTCATGAGCTCCAATAAAACTTTGAAAAAAAGAAAGATAGATTTCATTATCATAGTATATCTTGATATTAAATAAACAATAAGTAATTGAATTTTATATTAAAAATATAAACAATCATTGAATTTCAATAATTGGTCTTTATTTTATAACACATCCTCTTTTGAGTATTCCTAGCCAATAATGCTCTTCTGAAGTAGTTTCCGTTTGTTACATTCAAACCAGAGCAAATTGGCAAAAGATTTTGGGAGAATTGTAATTAGGTCCCACATAAGAGAATTAAATACAAAAATATTTTTTGAAATCATAAAATTATTCTGAAGTCCCAAGAGACTTTTTTGCAATAAATTTTATTTATTTAATTATCAAATTACCATTTTTCTTTTTTTAAAATTTGCATTGACAACTGAAAGAGTAGTGGTTAACAACTCAGGGTGCAAAGATTGACAACACATCTTCTCAGCATATCACACCCTAAATAATTAGAGTTGTTAATCTTTGCACCCTGAGTTGTCAACCACTGCTCTTCCAGTTGTCAATACAAACTTAAAAAAAAAAGAAGAAGAAGGGTAATTTAATAATTAAACAAATAAAATTTATTGCAAAAAAGTCCATTGGGACTTCAAATAATTTTATGATTTCAAGGATCTTTTTGTATTTAATTTCCTTGGGCGGAAACTAATGGCAATTTTCCAAAAGATTTTTCATTCGAAAGTTTATGGTCCTATATTTCTTTTCATTTGGAATAATTAGAAAAAACACCACACTCTTTGTCTTCGACCTTTTCCTCACCGGAAATCACACACCGAAATAAAAGGTGAAGGTGAAGGTAAATTTGTTTTATTTTTATATTTTTATTATTTGTTTATAGGTTGTTTGCTAGGATGAATTCATCTACCTTTTTTTTGATCTGATGATAGTTCATCGACTTTAATGTGTTGTTTACTACAATTATATCATATTATATATATAGACAGACACACATAAATTATCAGATAGGGAAACTAATTTTTGACAGAATTTATTGGAACTTTTAGATGCATTACAAATTTCTAATTAAAAATAAATTTAAAATATAGAAAATCACAAATGATGACATTTCCTTTGAGAATTGAATCTAATACTTATATATGCCTCTTTCCTTTGACAGGCTTCATCTCATACTTGTTCTATTTATTAAAAAAAATTACAAACAAAAGACGTTAAGGTCAAAGAAGAAGCTGATTATTATGAACAAGACGATCAATCATAAGTGGCATTAATGGAATTCTAAGAAAAGATTATAATTAAAAAAAATTTAGTGACGAGCGAATAACATCTTATTATCATTTTTTACAATAGAACTCGTTATTCACTTGTTATGAAAACGTTTGGTAATTACATTTTTTAATGGCCCCATGCTAATTTTCCCAATATATTGAAAAGACGCAGGCTAGCTTGTGCAATTGTTAGGAGGCTCATTCATAATGTTTGACTTGGCTTTCATGGATCGGCATTTATTGGCTCCTCTAACTACGTATGCGTATAGGTAGCCTTCCAGTTGCGCATCAAAAAGTCTTGGAACATCTTCAACTGACAATGGGTAGCTATTGTTGCGTATGCTCTTTTTTTACTTGGCCTAGTTTTTTTTTTTTTTTTGACTAAAACACAAGTATCTTTTTTACTGAAGAGAATCTAATTCTAAGTACTGATGTCAAGTATCTTTTCTAGTATGGATTTGAATCTTGATCTACTATACTATGAGGGATTAGGGTTAATCATTTTCATTTTGACTCAAATCAAAGTCCAACATAATTTTTTGAATCCTCAAAATTGGTTGATGCAAAAGGTTTTTTTTTATTCAAAAAAAGGTTTGCTCCTCCACCACTCTCTCCCTCCCTCATGTCTTTCTCGTTGTTGAAAGATGAACGTTTAAGCCTACTTAAAAGAGCCCAATTAATTAGATTATTATTCAGTGTTTCATGTATTATTTAAATTAGAATGAATTATATCAAATAGGATCTATTTTTATCCTGATTTAAATTTCAATTTCAAGATATTAGATATTATCTTTAGGTTTTATCCTTTATTTTTACTATATGTATCAAGCAAATACATTGAATAGAGCTTTAAGCTGAGCCTCAATTACTCTGCTGATTTTTTTTTTGTCCTCCTATTTTCTTCACCCTATCATGAGCCTTGATCCGATGATGTCAATTTTCTCTAGACCATTCAAGACGCATAATAACATCGTGCATTTTTTCGTTGCCACTAGTTGCACGAAATAGTGCCCTCTCCATTCGCATTCTTCCACACTCACTCTATCAATTCATAGCCTTGACTTTTTTTTTTTTTTTAATTTGGGGGCCAAAAAGCCTTGACTTAAATGATAGATTGATGATCGCTCATACACAAATCAAGATGGTCGTTATCAAATTTTATTAGCCATATTTATTTACACACATCATTCAATCCCCTTTTTCTCTGTGGTTTATACAAATCATCCCATCTTGGATTAGTTTTAGATCGCATTAATCGCTTGAAAGTATATAACTAGTGAGTAATGAAACTCCATTTTTTTCCAATTTTATATTGTTTGTTTAGTAATTTCGTTCACACAAATTTTTTTTTTTAATCTTCTCTGGACTATTCTATGCAATTAATGCTCTGGTTGAAGGAGCTTTCATTTGGGGAGATTGCATTCAATGAACATACCCCTGCAACTTTACACACACACATTTGATGGCATTTCACTCAAATTTCGATAGTTGTCAGTCATTTAAAAAAATGGTTTTTAATGTGACAGCAGATTTTTTTCTTAGAAAGTGTGGTGTTAGAATTTCTTCAGAATTTATTAATATGTAGGAATTTAATATACTATTGACACTTGAAATTTATTAAATAATATCAATGAACAAATTGATTTTATATATGAATGCTAATTTAAAAAATATACTCTCATTCAAGAAAAGTTATAAAGTTTTTTAAATGCAATAAGATATGAGAGGACGTACAGATCAGCTAGAATCAACTAACAAACTGACATTTGATCTAGGCAGAATTTTAAGAGAACTTATCTCTTACAACCCTAGTCATGAAGACATCATAAGGTTGATCAATTCCTTGATATTGTCGAGTATTCTCATAAAAATAAGAGGATACAAGCAAAGCTCACACAGAGAGAAATAAACTCAATTCTCATTCATCTAAGTCTAAAATTCAATTACAAAAATATAGCCTATACATAGGCAACCATATAATACTCTAGAATCAGCATCTTAAGACATAAATACTAGGGATGATGTCTTATTAATGATTATTTGACTATGGGTAGCACCATTTATTACATAGAGATAAAAAGAGATAACTTAAACTTCAAGAACAAGTCTATTATTTGAAAATAGGAGACTAAATTAGAACATGATCTTCTAGAACAATCATTAACCAAAAGGCATTATTCAAAGCAAATAAAGAAAAGAAAACTTCCTAAAAATGAATTTAAATCATAATTAATTTATAATGATGTCTTCTTGATCCTTCTTGAATGTTCTTAGATGTTACTTATGATCCTTATCCAAGGCACATACTTGTCACATGGTATTTTAATTAAATTCTTCAATCTGAACTTCACATGGGCCTTGTACATCATCTTGTTGGGCTTCTACCAATGTGATCACCATTCTTAGACTCTTTTGGTTCACTAAAATGTGCTTCCTCCAAATAAATGAGCTCCAAATCAAAAGGCTCTCTTATTAGACAATTCAGGGCCTTCTTTATAGATTTGGTCCTTCCTCTTATCATTGGGCCTCCAATGCCTTCTAATAGATTTTTTGGAATGTTAGACTTCTTTCCATGCATTTGGGCTCCTTAACCTTCCTTTGAAGCTTAATCTTGATCAAACCATGCTCCTCCATCAAATAAATTAACTATTTCTTATTCACTACAAAAACAATAAATTAGTGATGGAATTTCCATAACTAATCAAAATTAGCGACCGATTAACAATAGATTATAACGAACTTCAGTTAGTGACGGAATTAGCACATAGTCTTTTCCGTCGCTAATTCCATCATTACGAATTATTTAGTGACAGAATTCAAAATTCTATCACCAATTAGTGACAGATTAGCGATGAAAAATTTCTGTCACTAATTCATTGTTAATTAGAGATGGATATCTCACAAAAATTCTCTCACCAAATAGTGACAAATTTGCCATGGAAATTCCATCGCAAATAATTTTCATTGCTAAAATTCTTTTATTTTGTAAATTTAAAATACAACATGGTAACTGCCATGTCATCACTATCATCCACATCATCCATTGTTCTATCTCCCCCATGTCGCCACATCATCCCCTCGTTCTCGTCATCCTTTTGTCTACATCATTACAACGTGTCTATCATTCTGAGCTGTCATATCACCACCTTGTCCATATTATCACCTGACAAACTCAATTTTTTTTATATATTTTGATATCTTTTATATGGGTTTTGTTAACTTAATTAGTCTTTTTGGCCTTAATTGATTGGTAATTGATTTTAATATATTTTATTTTGAATTATTATTTTATAGGGGCAAAATTGTCATATTTTGGTTTAATTGTGATTAATTGATTTTTGAGGACAATTAATGATACCTTATCCTTGAATTTTGTTTGCAGGTTTTTGAAAGAAATAAAAATGAAAATTAAAAAAATAAATAAAAAGAAAAATAAAATAAAAATAAAATAAAATAAAAAGATAATTAAAAAGAAGGGGCAAAACGTTGCGTTTTGCCCCACCCCACTAATAACCTAATACCCAATTAATCATCCATCATCTTCGAAGAGCAACACACACGCGGGGAGAAGAAAGCACGAGCTGGCGGCGGAGGAAAAAGAAAAAGAAAAGACGTAGAGAGAGAATTCAAAAAAAACGGAGGCAAGAGGCACGAATAGAAATAGAAAACCAGCGGCGTGAAGGAAGAGGATTCAGCGTGAGCTTCCACAGTGAAATCACACCCCCAGTATTCATCTTCTTTGTTCTTCATGGCTGAACCGAATTGGTTTGTTGGAGCTGTGGATGTGATGATTAAGAGTAGCTAAATCCTCCAATTCTCTAGAGCAATAGTTATGGTTTGAACTTAGAGCTTCAAATGAGAGTTTCAACTCTTCTAATCTTTACTTCTTTCATTATAATTGTGATTTCTAGGTCTTAGAATGAATTTTATAATGTTTGAATGGGCTGTGATGATTTATATTTGTATTGAGATTGGTTGTAGATGTTGGAATCTTTAATTAGCATTTAACATTATGCTGTGATTAGCTTTAATTTCTTTACATTGTACTGGGTCAGACTATGTTTTGAAATTATTATGAACATTCAGTGGTAATTCAAGGTGGCTTGGTTATTGGACTAAAAATGTTAATTGCTTTTCTTTGATTCTCTTTTTGGCTAATTGTGCTGAAACAGTTTAATTATGAATAATTAATATGCAAGGTGGCTTGGTGTTGATTATTCTAATTAAACCGAGTCTAAGGGGTGGCCCTTAGAGTCTTTTGAATTTAGCTAACTCTCAAATTAATTGAAGTAATGATAGCCTTAATCATTGTGCTAGAGGATTTCTTTTCCATTTGCTGTCACTTGTTAATTCTCTTTGTTTATTTCATTCATATCCATTTTATAAACTAAAAATCCAAAAATTATTTACTCATTTTACATCCTTTTAAATTTTGCCAATTAGTTAGTTAAAAAGAAAATCAATCCCTTTCCAACTCAATTCTTTGTTTTTGATACTTAGTTACTTAGGATTTCAATTAAAGGCTCCTCAAAGTGAAACGACCCGAGTTTTGCACTATATTGTATTGCTTGGATTTATTTTTGATTGGGAACCCCAAGACGAATGACAAAGGCTCTCATAATCACCACATCACAAATTGAGCCAATTTTTGTGAAGGAGTGGTGGTTCGAACTCAAGACCCCATGCATACATGCTGAAGCCTTTGTCTATTAAGCTGAGAAACACCTATGAAATTTTTATACAAAAATAAATTTATATATAATATTTCTAATTACAAATACAAATATATATAATAAATATTAGACTAGTAATTTAATATATTATTATTTATTTCAATTTATTTTTTATTTTACTAAAAATAATTAATCATTAATATTTTGTATTGAAATATTAAATAAGATAATAATTATATTATATTTATTATTTATTATTTTTCTTTATAACATTTGTATTTTTATCTATACAATATATTATCGAAAAGTTATCATATATTATATTTTTATTTGAATAATAAATATTAAAAAATAATTTTTATATATTTATATTGTAATTTTTTGTGACGGATTACCAATGGAATGGCGACAGAATCAGTGATGGAATTTTTCTGTTACAAAAATGTTTTGTGAGGGGAGTCATGGGTAGATTAGTATCGGAAATTAGTGACAAAAAAATTCCGCCACTCATCCTTTTACAACAAAATCAGTGACTAATTAATGATGAAATTTAGCGAAAAAATAAATTTCTGTTAATAATCCACCATTAATTTAGCGACAGAATAAAATTCTGTCACTAATTTGTTGTTAACTTAGTAACAAAAATTTTTTGTTACTAATTTTAGTGATAGAATTTGTTACGGATTAGCAATGGAATAAAATTCCTCTCTAAATTTTGTTGCTAATATCCTGTTTTTTTTAGTGATTATTTCAGAAAGGGAGCAAGTTTTTACGATACCCAATTGATGAAATTCACCTCCTCCCAAGTGTCAACCTATATGACAAGCTTAAATCATAATTAACCATTAAAAGTAAACTAGTTATAACCTGATAGTGTGAAACAAATACTCGTTCTATCCTTCTAAGATTGAATAGCTAAAAGAAGTACAAATAAACGCGACTTGACCTGTGCCTTTGTGGTTCATTACTTGACATGGAATCCTTAGGATATGGGTTCAAATACTGGTTGCGACGGTTGCGATAAAGAACAACAAAAAATGCGCTTT
The DNA here is from genome assembly GCF_004799145.2 of Neltuma alba. Classification (NCBI taxonomy): domain Eukaryota; kingdom Viridiplantae; phylum Streptophyta; class Magnoliopsida; order Fabales; family Fabaceae; genus Neltuma; species Neltuma alba. The sequence goes on along the minus strand of NW_021633284.1, from coordinate 34,933 downwards.
TAATTTTTAATAGGGTAATTAATGATAGCTCTTCACTTTTACCTCTTATTACAATCTATTTCTTTAAATCGACCAGCAAAAAAAGATGATATTTTCATTAGATTTGGGATTTGTTGTTAAAGATTGATGAACAGAAAAATATATTAAAATATTATTATATTTATATTTGGTGGGGGTGAAAAGGCCACCTTTGCAAAATATCTATTAAAAAAAAGATTACATTTTTACAATAATAAAAAAGAAACTAATAGCCAAAGAAGGAGGAGACTTCTTTATTAGACAATGAGGGGGAGGCAGTAGAGGGATCGTCCATGTCATCATACTTGATGTGCCTATTATCGATTAGGAGGTTAACCTTATTGTTGAGGGTATAGAAATGAGTGCGGCGGAGAGCATAATCAGTTGTCGCTACTCTTTGAAGAAGCTAATCGAGATGAGGCAGAGGAGGAGAAGTGGCGGCGGGCGAGGCAGGAGAGGGTAGTGGGGAAGGGGAGGAGGGAAAGATGGAGGATGGGTCAAGATAGTTTTCTACCATTTTGCCATTGTAAGGCTACTGATCGTAGTAGATGAAGAAAATAGAGAACAATAAGGACAATTGGCTTCTGAGCTTAAATAGATAGTAACAGGACATGGCTGGTGAGCATTCAAGTTCATATTACTTTGGAGAAATGAAAAGGCAAGAGATAGGCCGATGTAAAGATTAGAAACACTTGTCGTTTGTAATTACCAATGTCATTTAATTAAGATTGCACCGATTGGATTAACATTCAATGTAAAAAGTAATAATGATACCGCTCCTAATGATAACCAATTTAAATATTATATCGTTATTTACAAAAATGCTACTACCTCATTTATTACACCATTTGCACAATAACCGACATAGATTAAGCGATGTAAAAGAGTGTTTTTCTAGTAGTGATATTGTTTAGAAATGAGTATGAAGAGTTGAATAAGTGCTCTAAATATAACACTGTAGGATACAAAGTAAAGGAAGACAGTGGTGATTGTGTATAAGCAAAGAATTTGAGATGACATTCTGACAAAAAAAAATGTGATAGAAAACTTCATCATCCAGTGGATTCTCCTTAATAAAAAGCAATAGATCAAAATTTTTCTCAATTTAGTAGTAAGCCAAGAAACCTTCGACTTGGATTTTGTATGGATGGAATCAATCCATATGGTAATCTGACTAGCACATATAGTGCTTTGCTGATTCTCCTTGTGTTCTACAACTTGTCTCCTTGGTTATGTATGAAAAGAAAGTATATCACGTGGTCTTTAATAATCTTAGGTCCAAAATTGCCAAGAAACAATATCGATGTGTATTTAGAACCTTTAATTGAGGACTTGAAAAAACTATAGGAGAATGTGTCTAAAGCATATAAACAAGAGACCTTTAAACTACGCATCATGATTTTCATCATGATAAATAACTTCCTGGCATATGAAAATTTGTTAGGATATATTGTTAAGGGACATAAAGCATGTCGATATACGAAGAAGGCATTCACTATATGAAACTTAAACATGAAAGAAAAATAGTCTACCTTGGTCATAGAAGGTATAAAGCATGTCGATATATGAAGAAGGCATTCACTATATGAAACTTAAACATGAAAGAAAAATGGTCTACCTTAATCATAGAAGGTTTCTTCGTTGACACCATCCTTATTGAAGGTTGAAGAAGGCATTTAACGGCTTACAAGAATACCAAATGGTTCTAATACCATTAACTGAAGAGGAATGTAACATCTCTCATAATTATATCATATACTCGATAAAATATTTCATATAAAAATCCATACATTACTAATACTCCAAACAACTGATAATTTCAAAATATTTCTAACATAACAACAAAATAAACTATTAAAGTCTTATAGTCATGACAAATAAAAATATAACATAGCAAGTGTTGAGGAGTACAAAAGCTTTCATGGCTCACTCCATTGGTGCCTTCCCTTGATTCCGACTAGATACTTCGCCTGAAAATTGTTAATATAGGAGGTGAGATCAAACGTCTCAGTAACTACTGAAATTCTAACCTTTATAAGCAAATCATACATGATAAACCAAAAATCTGTTTATATGTATGTATATATTAAAAATCATGGATTTGATACATTCAATTCAATTTCATTTTATTTCCAATATATCCAAAAATAATGCAATATGCTGCCTCCTTTATATCACCGTCCACCCTTATACCGCTGACTGAAGCCATAGGCTAACACATAGTCCGATAGGAATTAATCCATTTTACTGAATTATTCTAAGCTCACCGATACTAGAGATATATCCGGCTAAAGATATAGAGCTCAAGCTCGGACTATGGCTCCCTTCCTTTGTGAATAGAGAGGTGTCACATGTCCCACAGCTCCAATGAATTCTCGGCCAAAGGAAAACATGGAAGAAGGGGCCTTGACAAGTGTTATCCACTATGCACCGAGTGATAGCATACCACGTGGTAATTTTATATCCATGCAATCTCCTTCTATCCTTAACCCAACAATGCATGTCATATGCAAATAATGGTACATCATAAATATATTCTCAAATATATTATTAAAAATAAGAGAGCAATAAAATTCATATACTATTTAACAGTAACTCATGATAATTTCATAGCTATTAATATATTTCAATATTGATCATAATTACTAGCAACAAATCTTAATAAAATCAGGTAACATACCAAAACATTTATTTTACAAAAAAAAATCATAATTTTATATTTCAGTAACATAATGATTAGTAAATCCACAATATAATCATACACAATTCACATGTATAAGAAAGAATTTTCAGAGTTACCTGGTACTTTTTAACTTACAAATATTTACATAAAGATTACTCCAAAATTCTCAAGAGTCTACAAAATAGCACATAAATATTTATTAATATAAACTCAGAACTACTCCAAAACTACTCTAAAATTCTAAGACTACCCTCTAAACCAAAATTACATAAATATATTAACTCTCTCAAATCTAGGCATTTATAGATATAATATTATTTTGAAAAATATAATTTACATATAAGGCTATTTAAATTTAACAACTTAAGTAAATATATTTTTATTACCCAAAATCTAAATATTTTATATTAAAATTCTGAATGATTTATTATAGTCTCCTTTAAAATTTTTCCTCAAACCAAACAACTTCTTTTTAAATTATAAACAAACTGGCTTTATCTAATTTCACAAAATTCTCAATTTACAATTTTTCAAACCTTCAAAAATTATTTCAAAAATATATTTTTAACTTATTCAATATTTAAACTGATTAAAACCTCAATAATATATTAAATAACTCAAATAAATTATTTAACTTGAATTTAATCGATAAAAATATTCTATATCTTCGAATAAAAAATTTTGCAACTAAAATCTTAATTTAAAATTCTCAAAATAGTCATTGAGTAAATATAAACCGATTAAAATTTCTTAATAATGTATCTTTAAATTTATACGGTCATACATTGTCAAAACTCCATATTTACTCTATACCCAAATAGTAAAATTTTCTCTAAATATTATAATGATACTAAAAATATAAAGCTATAAATATATAGGAAATATTTATAAAGAAAATTTGACAAGAAAAAGTAGTTTTGTGTACCTAAATGATCCCCAAAACTGTCAGGTACTCTGCAATTTAGCTTTCTCTCTCTTTTCCTCTTTGCTTCTCACTCTCCTTTCTCCTTTCGTTCTCTCTTCCTCTTCCGTCTCCCCTCCTTCTCTTTTATTCTATCACTCCCAACTCCCAACTACCCCATCCCTTAATTTTTCCCAGCTTCAATTAATGCTTGCCCCTATTTTTCTTTGTTCTTTAAGAATTGCCCAGCCTTTCCACCGAATTTGGTGGAAAGCTGGGTATTTTTTTTATATATAATATAATAATATTATATTGTTTTAATTAATTGATTTCTTCTTTTTTTTAACAGTACATTACAAGGAAGTTTATCAACAGGTGAGGGAGTGAATGTCTTCAGTAAAAAGAAGAAGAAGAAAACTGTAGATAAGAGGAATATATGGAAGAAGAGGTCTATCTTCTTTGATCTTTCATAGCAGGGTCTTGAAGTGAGACGCAGTATTAATGTCATGCATATAGACAAAAACATGTGTGAGAGCCTTATTGGTATGATTTTACACTTAAGTGGAAAAACTAAGGACATAATCAATGCAGGATGCAACTTAGTTGAAATTATAATAAGAAAACTACTATACCTATAAGAGAGAGAGGGTAAGAGAGCTTATTTGCACCCAGCAACACGCACATTGTTAGAGGAAGAGAAAACAAGCTTGTGTGGATATCTGAATGGTATTAAGGTACCACAAGGTTAGTATTCTGATTTGAAGAAGCTTGTTTCACTGTAAGATTTGAAGATAACAGGGATAAAATCCTATGATTGGCACATGTTGATATAACTATTACTACCAATGACTATTCGAGACATTATGCAAAATGATGTGAGAAACACTATTATGAAACTTTGTATGTTCTTCAATGCTATTTGTAGCAAGGTGATTGATCCTCTTGAGTTAGATAAATTAGAAAATAAAGATTATGTTATCCTCTCCCAATTAGAAATACACTTTCATTCGGTATTTTTTGACATTATGGTGTATTAGATAGCTCATCCTATACGAGAGACAAGACTTTATAGCTCTGTGTGTTTAAGATGGATGTATCCATTTGAGATATAGATGAAAATCTTAAAAAGCCATTCTAAGAATCTTTATTGGCCTGAGGCATCAATTATTAAGAATATATAGCGAGAAGGTTGTTGAGTTTTGTAATGCACATCTTGATAAGACAAAGGCAGTTGGACTTCTTTAATCTTGGCATGATCAAGGAAGAAGCAAAAGAACACGATGTGTCATAGTGAAGTTCATGCCTTGTCAAGTTGTAATGCAAGTAGATCTATACATTTTGAGCAATACGGATAAAGTTCTGCCTTACTTAGATGCTCATAAGAATATACTGATGAACACGAACCTAAGAAAGAATAGTATGCAACTAACTAATGAGCACAACAAGTCATTTGCATAATAGTTCAAGTAAGAACTATTAAGGGATAAGAGTCCTTCTGAGACAATATAAAGGCCAATGTAGGACGTCATTTTTAGATTGTGTGTTAGGGAAACTATGACATAAATAATCATTCTTTTTACACAAAAGCCCAAAATGATAAAAGTACTATGCAGAATAGTGGGGTGATAGTTGTAGCCAGAGTGATGCATTTTGCTAGTTCAAAAGACAAAAACCCAATGTTGATGTCTATGTTCTATTATGGAGTGATTGAAGAGATATGGAAGGTTAGTTACACTAGGTTTAAAGTTCCTATCTTCAAATATAAGTGAGTTAATAGTAATACTATGCAAATAGATGAAGATTTTGGATTTGTTCCTGTTGATCCTAAGAGGGTTGGATAAAGAGATAAGTCACTCATTTTAGCAAGTCAAGGGAAACAAGTGTTTTATGTCACCGATCTAGCAAAGAAAAAGCTATCCATCGTGATCCAAGATAAGAGGCAAGCGGTTGGTGTCGATGACGGTGACTTAGAGTTCAACCACAATGAAACCTTGTCTTTCATAATTAGTCTAACTAAAATAGCTGAATTTGATTTGGTAGATAATGAATATGCTATTAGGAATGATCATTATGAAGGAATTTTGGAAGATAATCAATAGTAAGGTCTAAATCAATAGTTTAATTGGTTTATTGTGTGCATTATGTCATCATTAAATTTATTCCATGATTATTATTTGTTATCCTTCATTATTTATTTTGTGATTATTATTTCTAATTTTTATATTTGTTGATTATTTTGTGAATAGGACATGGACGATTCTGGTCAATAAGATTTTTGTAACAACATTAGTACCTCTATAAGCAAGAAAAAAGTTAGAGGCCGACCCATATGAGATTATTAGCTTTACATGATGAGGCTAGACAACTTACAAGGATAACTGTGGAGCTTAATAATGATATGAAGGCAATTGGCCTTGACGGGGTTAAGCTGAATAATTACGTGAGTTATTTGGCACGAAATAAGACTAGGATACCAACTAGAAATTGGTAGACAAAGATGTGAAGAACAGCTTTGGGAGAATATTTTGGTATATTTCTATTTTTTATCTTTCCTCAATTTTTTAGTTATCAATAATTAATAATTAATTAATTCTAACTTTTGTATGCATTTTGTACTTTATTGCACTTCACTTTTGATATTCTCATCATAAAAGAGATGAAGTACTCTATATTATAGAAAGCAGATGAATGGTAGAGATATTTCAAATCCACACTTACAAAGGGGTACCTCCATGGAAAAAGTATGAGTGAAAATCCTAAGGATCGATTCCTCTTCATTAGTGACGAGTCATGGGAGAAGTTTGTTAAGCAGTAAGAAGACCTTACATTTTAGGTTTGGTTTAGTCATTAATAGATTTTGATTTTATTAGGTAAACTAACTTCATTGAATTGGTTTCATTTTTGTAGGCAATGAGTAAGAGGAACAAGGAAATATCTAAGCAAAATGTGTATTCGTTTTTCATGTCTCAGGGGTACAACAGTCTAAAAATGCATATAATGGATGACCTGTTGCAGGCTGCGCCAAAAGGCTAACATCTATCTCACCAACAAAAATAAAAGGCAGCGAGGGTTAAGAAAGACCAATATATCACCCCAAAGGCTACTACTATTGCTAAGAGGATTGTATATAATTAAATTGAATAACACATTCTACATGATTACATGCTCTTTATTTATCTTAATTATGTTATTTTTAATGTTGTAGGATGTACTTGAGGAGCAAACATCCCAAGGGTCATTCGCTCCTTAAGGGTGAATGGATATGTTGACAACTACTATTGGGAGGCCTAACCACCCGATCGAGTTAGAGGGGCTCCTAAAGGGATTGGTATTAAAGAGTTCTTTAGCCCTGCTTCATGAAACACTAGTATCCTCTACATGCATGGTGTCTAAAGAAGAGCTCGACCAATGATTAAAATAAGAAATGGATAAGGTTTGAGCTTAGATTAGTGAAGAGCGTAAATCAGAGATGCAAAAGATGCTTGAGGAATAGAATACTAAGTTTGAACAAGCTATGATGATGATAGGCATAATCAACTTCAAATGCCTTGGGTATTTGAGCCATCACATGCAATAATTACTTCTTCTCAAGGTTCCTTTAATAAATTTTAAGTTCATTTAATTTGTTTTGAATAATTTCTTTCAATACGTTAAGGTTTACGTATGGTGAAAAGTAGAAAAGGCATTAACAATCAGTTGCAACAGATGTAATTGTATGACCTTGACCTTAACTTTGACCTAACCCAAGATAATGGATAACCATCTACATGGACATTGATAACCCCCATCCCATTGTTGATGGTCGAGCATACATAGGCTCAACAATTCATGACAAAAAAGTTTCAAAAGACCAAGTGAGGGTACGATGGATAAAGTCTATAATAGTCAGGGTGGTACACCAGTGCCCAATCCCACTGACGAGATCCAAATACTTGCTCAAGCTAAAGAAAATTTTATTCTATGACTGAAAAGACTTGTCAAAAAACTAGCAGCAATAGCAAAGAAGCTGGCAATAAAGAAGATGTTGCCTTAAGGTTCAAAAATTTGGCTTTGCTTCATTTTGTGGTGTAGGAAATTGAGTAGCCACTTGGTTTTAATATGCCACAAGAGACTGTGGGTTCAGAACTAACCTACGACTTCACCATCCACAAGAAGGACTTAATTGAGTTTTTAAATTTTTAGGAGCTAGACGCCATCTTCATGCAATTAATCATCTAATCATCTTTTCAGTAAACCACCATTCATCATCATATGCTGGAGATAAGTAAAATACCTGGACAACTTGAAATATCGGGCCAAGTACTCATCGAAAGGTTTATTACTGCCTGCTTGATTGTGAGGAACTCTGCCTCCTTCTCGTCCCTAACTAAGCAAGGAAAAATACTTCAGAAAGAACTGTTTTTTGAAAACTTCCCAAGTAATAGGAGTTGCATTTGCCTGAAGGACCAATTCTGTATTCCTCCACCATCTATCTACCTCTTCTTCCAGTTTGTAAATTGCTATCTAAGCTTTCTTCACATATGAGCATTCTAGGATATTGAAAATCTTCTCTAGCTGAGTTATCTAGTCCTTGGCCACTTGTATATCAAATGTCCCCTCAAAAGTTAGAGGGTGGTGTTTCCTAAATCTTACTATCCACTACTGTAGTGTGTCAAGTTCGGCACAAGTTGTGGTCACACAACAACTATTTCCTATTATTGTTGTGGTTGTTGGATGGGTTGGGTTGTTCCGACTAAGCCTTGCCCAATTTGCTACAACTGTGCTAATGCTGCTACAACTGTAGCTATTGCAGCGTCTCTTTCTTGTTCTTGTCTAGCTTGTGTTGCTTGTATTTCTTGCTTGGTCTTTTGCTGTTCATCTAACCTTTCCATAATCCTTTGCATTGGGTCAATAGGGGGTCTTGCTAGTTCTTCCCCTGCTTGACTTACTCATCTTGTTCTAACCATTTTGTTAATTCTTCTTAACTACAAGAGAATTACTTAACGTACAAAATATTTTACATCAAACTTCTCTATTCACATATACATCTATGGCATGGTCAGCAAAACATTGTTCAAGTGTCAGTACAACCCATCACAACCCTATAATACAGTCATCCATAGTCACATCACACAAGAAGAAAAAGGGAACAGAGTATAATCAAAGATTTCTAAGTCATCCGTAACTGTCAAAAGTACGGGATACAGGGTAGCTACAGATCCTCCGAAGCTTTTCTCGCCAAATTTGGGTATTCGATAGGGCATCCATTAATACTCGACACTAGAGGGTATCATCTATATCTAGATCCTCCTCTAGTACTTCATTGTGGTGCAGTCTCAAGTAGAAGAAGTAATCTAAATAGATAGTAGCATACTAATTTTGGGTATGATCCATGTGTCTCCCCAGCTCCACAAATTGCCTAAAGATGTTATCATACCCTCTGAATTCTTTCTTTACCAGTAAAGGCCTCTTCTTGATTGGCAGGTCTTTAACTTTGATCAGTTCAGGTCTTACCATCTTGATAGGTATTGCCTTGATTGCGCTGGGGCTTGCTTCATCTAATTAAGTCCACGCCTCACGGCACTTTGAGCATCACCACCATCATCAAGCTTTATAACTTGGTTAGAGTCAGCTTCGGAGTAAATGTCCTCTATCTCACTCAATAGTAGATAGTATCCTAGTGGCGAAGTAGGATCATCAGGGTCTTCGACATGTGGATGGTACCACTCTGGGTATGGCTCCCCTAACATTCTCTGATTTATTGTCACCTCAGAATCACTATCTTCGTAGCAGGCTATTTTCTTTCCTACACTTAACTCAATTTATAATACACAACCTAACCGAAAATACTCCAATTCACAATTCAATATAAGCAATCCATCACATTTCACAACACATATCAACCAATACAGTGTAACTATATAGAGCCAGAACTTAGCTCTGATACCAAAAAATATCACGCCTCCTTTATTACCCCATTATATGATAATTGGAACCCTTTAGGATCATTATATAATCCTTAAGTATGAGAAAATTTAAATTCTGAAATTTTAACCTCAGATTACTGTTACCGTTTATAGCATTTTTGGCCAAATTTGAAAATTTATAACTAAATGTAGAAAAATTAAAATGAAGTGGTTCTAATTTTTATTTGAAGCTTTTCATGCATTTTATAAGGGAAAAATACTCACTGCCATCATATCATCACGAGAAGGAGTCAGAAAATTCATCAAGTTACACTGTTCATATGGTCGTTTTCTAATTTTTCAGTATTTTAGGCCAACTTTGAAAGGACATATCTCTTAGCACAAAACTCCAAATTTAGTGATCTACCACTTGCTTTAACACTAAAAATGAGATCTACACAAATTTCAAGTTCAAATTCATCTATTTACTCATTATTTTATGTGTCACAAAACTGTTCCTTTTTAAGGTATTTTTATTCCCAGAATCAATTTTCTTCCATTTCCTTTTCTCTTTCCTAATTACCATCCATCCCAACACATCAAACCATGATTATAGACAACCATTCAACATTATAATTTACATAATGCCAAAGTATTCTATATCCATAAATCATAATGCCAAAGTCATCAAGATACAACATAAACATTATATAATGTCACAAATTCCATGACCTCCTTAGCTCAACACAAACTCCTTGCCCTTCTCCATACTTGATCCATTCCCTAGTAATGCATAATTTTGACATATGAAGGAATAAGATCTCAAGGAAATCTTAGTATCAATGAACTATAATCATTATATAAATCAAACAATACATAGTGTGATATGTTATAGAACTTCAAGACATCCTCAAATCACATAAAATCATATTATGCATCATATCAAGAGAGGAACATTCACACTTTCACATTGACATATTTCTATGTATTTGGCTAAAGCACATCAAATGTCATTGGATCAACAATTGCCACAACATAAATTCCTCAATTCAAGCAATCAACATAAACACATTAAACAAGCAAGATAAACAATCAAATTATAATTTAATGCTACCTTTAAAACCTTGGTATAATTCGGCCTCCTTAAGGGAATTGTGTCCTCTTTGGTTTTCCTCCATAAAACCTATCAATTCAAGTGCAATTGCAAGCCACATTAACAATCATTCACTTAAACATCAACACTTTATAAACTTTCTTAATTCCTTCTTTTCTTTGATTTTTAACATAATTAATCCTCCTTTGACTCCAATAATCTCTTGACTCATTCCTTCACAATTTTTCATGTCTAATTCAAATATCAAATCAGATTTATGAAAATCAAACTCCTTCCCTCTCCTTTTGTTTTGGCCAAATAGGGGACATATTTGTTTCAGAAATTTCACTTTTGATTCTAATGATTTTAAACACTTCCCTTTAGTGTTTCCCTACACAAAAACATATTTTAAAATCATTGGAATCATTAAATCATAGCAAAATAAACTCCTGCCCTAAAATTTTTTCTTGCCCAAATTGGCATTTATTGAACCCTAAGTTGATTTTCTTCCAAAAATCAATTCAAACACCATTTAAACATATTTGTTCCACTTCATCTTTAAGGTTTCTATCCTCCCTAATACACAAGCATACTGGTCGAATTGAGACAGCATTTTCCCCTTGAATTTTAATTCAAATACCTAACCAAAACAAACTTTAATCTTAACTAAACCAAAACTCACACATACCTTGCTGAATCCTTGAGTAAAGTTTAATTGATTTCATGTCCAAATACACTTATCAAGTTCAGTTTTCAGCTTGAGAAAATGTTTTGGCAGAACCTTCCCTTATTTTACCAATTTTCTACCTATTTTAGAGTATTTTAATGGGGTATTTATAGGCAAAATAATCTGCCACCTGCCCCCTCCATTTTGTATAAAAGATTGCCACCTAAGAGGGGCACTTGATTGCTATCAAGTGCTGAAAATGTCCAAATCATGCCAAGTGTTCAAGTCCTAGAATATTCCAAGATATTTGTATAAAAATTGGATTAAATTCAAATTTAATGAAGGGTCCATATTTTGCACAAAATTCAGCCTTCTCCTGGCCCAATATGGGGCCCACTTATGTTTAGGATGGCCTAAAAAGATGGCCCACAATTATATCATCATCCCAAACTATCTTGAAGTTTTATTGATTGCTATTCACTTGTAGCATTTTATAATTTTTCTAGACCTCCAAAAACTCATTTCTCTCCATGGAAAATCCTCTTTTAATATAAGGATATGATTTGAAAATTGTTAGGATTTTTCCCCACCTCTAACTATTTATTTTGAATTTTTCCCGATTAAACCTTTATCGGTAAGACTATGGGAAATAAATTATAAAAATTAATTCCTGCACTTTCAAGGCCTAAACCAATTTTATAAATTCCCATATATATTTAGATAATTAATTCATATTTTTTTCAGAATTATTGAGGCCTCTAACTATTTAAAATAATTATTTTTCTCCAATTTTCTACTATTTTCTCAAAAAAACCCCGTTTTCAGGAAATTCGGTAGTAATTTATTTTTACACCAATCCAAAACCTCTAATTTACCTTTTTACTATTTTTGAGAATTTTTTAAAATTTTTCTCAAATTTTTCTGTTTTGTCTTGCCTAGACCGATAATTTTGAAAATGCTTGTCTGGACTCTATCAAGATTTCACATCAAAAGTTGTTTTATTCCTCTCTCTCTCTCTCTACTTTCTGTATTGGCCCTCATTTGAATTTTAACTTTCTATGTCCAGATGAAATTTTCAGGATGTGACAAAAGATGTCATCAAGATGTAAGTTTATGTTTATAAATTTATTAGTTTTAAAGTTTAAAATAGTGTGCTATAATATCACTTTTTTCAATTAGTTTTAAAGTTAAATGTTTTCTAATATATTACATTCTATTTTTCATTTTGCTAATACCTTTGTCAATCTAGGGGCATTAAATGTAGATATTATGTGATTTGTTATATGAGTGACATTATTGAGATGGGGGTCATTGATAATCTACACGTGGTAAATACAATTTACACTATTGTTTTGCGATTCTTTAATTTTTCACACTTTTCATTTTTTATTTATTATGATTTTATTCATTCTAACTTGTAGGATGATTTGGCAACCCAACAAAATCAACACAATGAGGGATGATTTGACAACCCGACGATTTGGCATACCAACAAATATCAACCCGACGATATCAATGCAATGAGGGATGATTTGGCAAAATCAATAGTTGAGCTTCTGGGTTGATGTCAATTTTGGTAGTTGACAAAATTTTGGTTTTATTCCTTCACTAATTGTTCAATGGATTTTTTACATGATTGTTCATAAGGTTTGGTTGAATTATAGATTAGCTAAATTATTCATTAGGTTAGTTGAATTTGGGGCGAAAATTTTAGCTAAATTTGAGTTTTAGCATTGAATTGTCTATTAAGTTTTAGTTGAATTAATTTTAGTTCTTAACTAAAAATTGTGGTTTTAACGTTGAATTGGTTCACCATTGAATTAGTTTGCTAGCTAGAATTGTCTGTTTTTGTTTAGTTCAATGCAGGTTGTATAAGAACTAAGGAAATATATATATATATATATATAAATAACTTTCCATGACAGTTATATGAATAACTGCCGTGGAAAGTCTTCCATAAACCACATTATGGAGGACTTTTCTATGATGGTTTTTCACTAAAAATTGCAGTGGAAAGTTCTTTTTCATGGCAAATAATGAACTGCCATGAAAGCCTCTCTTTATAATATTGACAGCAAAGACACCGCCTCTAAAACTACCATTAAAAGGTCTTTCTAATCACCGTATAAGGTTTTTTCTACAGTAATGAATCTCACAACTTTTGAATAGGGCACTATTGTTTAATAATAATTGGCATTTTGATCATTGGAATTAAAATGGAACATACAAATGTCCCCAAGCTATTGTTTGAGGCAGTATAAAGAAGAAAAAAATCTTATCTAATGAAACAATTATCAAAATAGACTTAATTACGAATTAGCAAACCACATTCTCCCTATTTGATTATGACTTAGTAGAGCCAGTTTTGGGCACGAAGGAAACCAAACTAAAGGTCTTGATTTCCTTTGTAATCAAAACCAACCCTACCCAATCATAATCAACCTTGCAAAATGTAGCTTATTGCAAATTCAAAAATTAAGTCTATTATGCAATAGTTTTTTTAAACAAGAATCTTCCTCTTTATCACCCTAACCAATAGGTTAAGGACATACGCATGTTCCAGTTCAACTCCACAAAGATCTAAATGTCTAAGATTAGTGAACCCAACAGCCAATCTAAGTGTGGCAACATTCAACCTTAGTGATGCTCAGGAAAAGAATTGGACATCTATTGCAAGTAGACTTTATGCTTAAATTTCAATCCACATACTTCCAACACTCATAAAAATCACCCAAGCCCTTTCAAGTTAGGAGATAAAGCAACCAAACAAAAAAACATCGAAAAAAAGGAACAAAATATAAAGCAAGCTAATAACTAGCTAGTATTCCAGAATATTTTTGAATTAGAAAATAACAAGCAGTGATAAACACAGAAAGAAGAGGCCATCAATAAACAATAAACCCAATCAAACTATAAGCTATTTATAGTTCATAAAACCATACTTATAACCACTTAAAGCAAGTTAATACTATATTAATTAGTGGAGGCCAACAATAAACACACAAACAGCAACGATAGGTGTCACGTCCCAATTTTCAAACCTGGAAAGCCCAAAAAGTAGCCTAAAGAAGGTAGGCTAAAACGACCTTTTGAGCAGAAGTTCCAAAGATGCGAAAGGAAGCTAGAACATGAATAGAGACTAAACTGCAAAGTGAGAAAGTTTTTAGGGGTAAAAGTGTAAGTAAAGTCAGGGGTTCCAGGAGAGTCTCAAGGGCTCAGAAAGAAAAAATAGGAAAAAATTCCCTGCATAGTATACTGGGCTCAAAAGTTAGAAATATGATGCAAAAAAATTATTATTGAATTTTCAATAATTATGGAGGATTGACCAATTAAGGAAAATTGGTCAAAAAGTAATTATTGAAAATATTTCAGAGCCTTAGAAAATTGATTAAAAAAAATAGTGATAATGTGCCTTGGGAGTTATATGACATTGTACAAGTGGTTTTAGTCCCAAAATATCCCTAGTTAAAGTTTAAAGGAATCTAAGGACTAATTAAGCCAATTGGGTTTTTTCTTTTGAAAAATTCGAAATAAATATTTTTAAGGATAATTAAATTCTAAGAAAATTCATAAGGTATCCTTAGGATTAATAAGATACCATGAAGCAGAAAGAAGCCTCTTAAATGTTCAGAAATTCCAAAAATGTCTTCCCGAGTAAAAAAATTACTATGGTAATTAAAATAGTTTTCTTCTTTACCATTGATAGAAAATTGTGATGGTAACAAAGGAGAACATTTTGGGAAGAGAAAAATGATAAGAATGTATTATGGATCTGATAGAAAATAATTACAGTAGCTAGAAATAGAAATTAAGCTCAGTGCAAAGTGTACTGATAAAGTAAAAAGAACCTTCTTGACTATTACTTGGCCCACATTGTGCCTCTCGTTAAGTTATGAATGGAGAGAATTTTGGTACCATTTGTCAAGCCAAGAATTTAATGATGGTAGTTAGTGCAAGAAGCTTTAAGAAAGTGACACCTAAGCTTGGTAATTAGCTTGAACTTGGATGGCAAACATTTAGAACATGGCTTATAAATAGCCATCTCCCTCCACACTCACACATTTTGGCCAACTAGTGGGAACCTCTTGCAATTTGTTTTCTTGAAGATCAAGCAAGAAGAAATCATCTACCTTGGTACACAAGCTTTGATTACAAGGTTAGTTTGAGGTTCTACCTTGTATTATGCTATGTTTTTTTGAGTTTTATAGTTGAAAAATGTTGGTTTCTCTAGGGGAACGTGCTGGCCGAATTGAGTCTTGAATAAGGAAAGATGATTTTGATGTTAAACCCAGGTCAAAGTCATTGATTATAGCTTGATTTAAGTGGCATTGCATTGAAATTGGAAAAAATTGTATAATATAGAATCCGATGGTGCTGTTCGGCCAAACCTATAACTATACCCTAGGATGTGATTTTGTGAGTTTTGATCATTGAGTTTAAAATGAAAAATTGTGTAGGGTAAACTTAAAGAACAAGTTTTAGAAGTATTGGAATTAAAGTTGAAAAATTAGGATTTTGAATCCTACCTCTCAGCCAAATGTGTTTGGAAGGGAAGAAATTTTATTTTCATAAATCCAAGCTCATATTTAGATTCTACATAAAAAAATGTGTAGGATTGGCCTAAAGAATAATTTTGAAAAGCTAGAAAGAAAACCCTAAAATCAAGAGAAATGGTTGAAGTTCAAAAGAGCAAGTCTTAACCTTTGTATGATCTCTTGGTCCTAATGAGTTATATGAATCTTGTGGCTATGTTTAAGACCTTGAAGCATTCAAGAGGATGTTTTGATGATGTTGACTGAAAGTCCTCATGATTAGGAAGTCAAGGGAGTCAAAAGAAAAGTAAAGGAAAGCTTATGGTATAAGGTAGTGAACTTACTTATCTTATGTGTTTGATGTTTATACTTATTGTGTTGATTTGCATGATGCTAATTGTAATGATATGAGTTATGTATGAATGATGTATGTTCTGTCTCTTAATGATTTTAGGCCATGCGTGTAGTAGGATACATTGAGCATAAGGTTAGATCACTAAATTGGCATAAAGATAATCAAGGAAGCATATCATATACTTGCATTCATCTTGCCTATATTGTTAGTATTGTTTGCTACTGAGATTCTTCCAAATCTCACCCTCCCTTGACCAACTATAATAGATGCAAAGAGTATGGGAAAAGGTATCAAGAAGTGAAGCAATGAAAAGAGGGAAAAAAATTAAGAAATGTATTACATTACATTATATTATATAATTTGAATGTTAATGTATGATATAAACACGTCACTAATGTCATGTGATGATAAATAATTATGATGGTATGTATAACTGACTATGATAATGTATGGGAATAGTTTATGAATTGATGGAATGAGATTATGCAAGGAAGAATTAATCATGAATTGTTAATGCAAGTAATGGGAATAAGTTATCCCTAAATGAGTCATGAAATAGTGACAGAATAGAAGTACCTGATCTTTAAAACAAGTGGTAGATCACTTAAAATAGATATGTGTGTTAAGAATTATGCTTGACCAAAGTTGAGGCAAAGAATCTGCAAGTCCCAGAATTGACCAAATGAACAGTAAAGTTCAACGTATGGATTAGTCAAGGATAAGTCTAGTTTCATATTTTTTCCTAGCATATCATTGAAAGAGCTTCAAATGGAATTTTGAACCGTCTCAATACGATTTTATAGAATTAGTTATGAATTTTTGAAATTGGACCTGTAATCTAGAATTTTTTCCTGAACAGTACCCGAGGACCTTAATGAGAAGTTCTAAAATTTTTAGGCTTAAGTAATGATTCTACATATCCATTCTACTTCTAAATGAGTACTATGAGGAGTAAAAGTAAGGATGTTTCAATAGGGCTTAGGATGAGCTTTACAAAAAAAAGAATGAGTTGCCTAAGCTAAGGGAGTGCATCACGTGGTCAAAGGCAAAAACCCCTCGATGTTGATGGTGACGATGAAGATCTCGCACAGAAAGGAAACAAGTATAAGGACTCATCTTAAGTAGCTTAAGAGAGAAATAAAACAGCGACAATGAACATATATGTAGCGAGACTAGGATCACAATGGCAATAGGGATGGATAGTGACAATAATGGTAATAGAAGGAGATGGTGTGAGCACTCCATGCTATCCCACAACACTAGCCTGAGAGGAGAAAGCATAGAGAGATTGTTCTATGAGAGCATAAAACTGAATACGCAAGAGGCTATGCATACCTAGTCAAACTTTTGACATCAGGTAAACCTAGCAATCACTGTATATATTACATACTCCACCAAAGATCAAACAAATGTTATAACTTTTGATTCATACGTCAGAGGTGTCAACAATTGATCTAAATTTTAAACCAAAGAAATTCTAAAAACCCATATCGCATTCATATGTTCTTTAAATCAATATGTATTTTTAGTTTTGGGGTTCGATATATAATAGCAAATAAGCATTAAAAAATGAAGGAAAAATAACCAAAAAAATGCACAAAGATCATTAGAAACACAGAATATTTGTTTCTTTGATATTGTATTTGGTAGGGGCCTGAAGACCTTTGCAAAATAGTCACAAGAAAAGATTAAATATATATAACTCCTATTCCTCATTAATCAGAGGAATAAGAGGAGGGGCTTCTTTGGAGGAAGAGGCAATAGCGACGACAGAAGGGTCATCCAGCACATTATACTCGATGTCTTGGCCATCAAGTGAGAGGTTGACTTTATTGTTAAGGGCATAGAAATGGGTGACAACATGGTAGATGGCACATTCAATGGTAGTTACTCTGGTGAGTAGTTGGTCGAATAGGGGTGGAGTAGGCAATGAGGGAAGCAGGGGTAGAGGAGGAGGGAATAGAGGATGCACGGGTGACGTTTTCTGGCACTTCACCATCGTGGGACTACCGATGATGAAAGAAAATGATGATGGAGAAGAATAGTTAGGTTCTAAGCTTAAATAGACGATGACAGGACATGGTGATTTTTGAAGGTTAGACACATCATTTTAGGGTGACGTCTATCATTTTCCTGATATTTGTATTATTAACATAGGTTATTTACCATAACTGACGTATATAACCTATATTTACATTGGTTTCCTAAACATCCGCTGTAATAATAAATATTACACTAAATTCGTGCATAACTGGGGTAAACATTGTATCTTTATTTACAAAAATGTCACTGCCTCATTTATCACATCATTGATGCAATACTCGATATAGATAAGACGGTGTAAAAAGAGATTTTTCTAGTAGTTAGGTATATCTTATCAATTTAAGACACATTTAATGACTCGACTAATAACATTTCTTAGGTCGTATGAACCAATTAATAAGGTATTATATTTTGGATGGGAGGGAGTATATATATATTGCTAAATAACAATAGCTAGAGTCAACTTTTATAAAACAAAAACTTGATTTTTAAATAAAAGTGAGATAAATGACTTATCAGTAACTTTTAATCATAATTTACAAAATATGAGGTAAACATGTAAAAAGAGTTTTTATCTCAATTTATGTGAAATATGTTTATAAATATTTATATAAGCGATCCCAAACCACTTTGTAAATATAAAAAATTGCATATGAAAATTTTTTTGTGTTTGATAACCAACCAACTTGACTTGGGAATTTTGATTAATGTATTTAAAAAAACAAAGAAGTGGATGTATTATAGCTAGTGGCTCAGGTGTAACCAAAAAGGACAAAGTACATATATGGTATGAATGACAGCTTTGAAGTTTGGGGCTGAATGGAAGGATTGGGAAGACACGTAAGGCGGCTTCGTCCGAATAAATTAATTAATTTAAATTATTTAATTCTCTTGGATATAGACTTGATATCTTTTCACTACACTTTCACTCAACACTTGATATCCTTTCACTACACTTTCACTCCACAGATGAATCATTGAGATCCTATTTAAATAATATATTTTTTACAAAATTATCATATCATTGGCAAAAATATATGTATATATATATATTTATATGATCACTGGTGGGTGGCACAAGTAAATAAGTAATTCGAGCTACATGTGGGGTTCTGAACTCTAGTAGTGTTTCTGCCCGGGGTGCTTCTGAGTCGGATTTCCTGGGATTTCGGGGTTGTTTGTTTCCCCCACTTTTGCCTAAATTATTTGTTGGTAATAATTTGTCGGTTAGGATGGTCAAATAACTAATGTTATTATTAACACTAATTTTTAATATAAAATCGAGCATGTACTATTATTAGTGCTTTTTTATTACACCAAACACCTACAAATAGTGTAATTTTTTATTTATTTTATATTATAAATGGACATAAATTTATAATAAATAAATAAATATTTTTTAATCAACGATAACATACCATAAACTTTGAACTTGAACAATCTCTTCATGCAGTTTATAGACTGTCTTTATGCAAATAAGAAAAATTCATTGAAATAGATTTTGATCCAATATAGTCTTTCTATTTCAGCCTAGTTTTATTAGAAAATTTTTTATGTTAAATTCTAATATGTTATTTATCTTAAAGCAGCATGTTCTTTGGTTCGAATTTCAAAACAGGATTCCTTTATTCAGTGCAGTAATAATGTGGCAAAACGCCATGTTTTGTTAGATCAAGATGCACTTTCATATTTCCATTATGAGATTCTTCTCTCTCTCTAAATATATATATATATATATATATTTATATATATAGTCTTTTTTTTTTTCAGCTAGTATATATATATAGGGTCTGTTTGGATAACATAGAAAACCATGGTTTTGGGACTGCATTAATTTAAGTTGTTTAAGTTTCTGTTCTCAAAAACCATTACACAAATAACTATTTTTAAAAATAAAAAATAAAATTAGGGAAAAGAAAAGCAAATTTTGAAATATTCTTTAAAATAATTTTAGTCAAAATTAGGGATTTAGAATGATGAAGGGTGAAATAGTAAATAAGATTTTTTTAAATACAAATTTTAATTAAAAAAGCTTCTTGAAATGTTCTTAACTGAGTTGACCATTTGAACTGAACTTTATGTTTTGAAGATAAAGGAGAGATCCTTATGATTAAGTTAAACTATAAGGGAAGTTGGAATATTTCACATTAAACTTAAAATTAAGTACATTTTTCATGCATTGCATGAAATATAAGTGCTCGCTCGGTTAAAGGAATCATATGAAAGATAATGGTAGAAAATTAAAATAACGTAATGAAATGATGGTTATATATAGCATTTTGTTTGGTATGTGGTGGAGAAATCGTTTGGAGAATAGTTCTTGAAAAAGAGATTTTAAAAAAATAAATTTTGAGAATAGATTTTTAGAAGAATAGATTTTATTAAAAAAAAAAAGGTGATTTTGATAAAGTACGAATTTTTAGATAATTGTTATCAAATTTTTTTTCTATGTACAAATTACTGAAAAGATATAAGCTAATATAATAAATATATAAAAAATAGAATTTGATTTATATTTTTTTAATAATAAATTTGTAAATAATAAATTGTACAGAAAAAATATAATTAATTAATATTACTTTTAGTTGTTAATATAAGGTCCAATAATTGCATATTCAATTTATTCTGAATATAATACCTCAATCTATTTTTTTAAAACATTAATCCATTTTTTATATCCTAAACCATGTTTTCATACCTTCAAAAGCAAAAAATATTCACTTTATAAAAAACCATGGTTTTATAGTTTTCAACTTGAAAAGTGATTTTGCACAAAATTATAGTGTGTGGCTACTTCTTTTTTTTCCCCTTCAAATCATGGTTTTCAATAAAAACATGGTTTTGCAAAAAATTGGTATGTTTAGATGGTTGGATCCCCAAACCATGGTTTTGTTTGTTACCCAAACAGGGGTGTTTTGAATAGCTTTTTAAACATATTATAGAATTTTAAGTAAATATATGAGAAAAGTTTTTTTTTTCAAATTTAATAAAATTTTTTTTAAGTAATTACAAAGTTCCCAAGCACCCCTATAAAATATATATTATGCGTAATAAGAATAACTTTAACATAATAATAAATTAAAAAATAAAATTATATATTCATATAAAAAATTTCTCTATCTACCTTATATGAATCCCAAAAAGATTCATTCTCTCTTTCTCTTATAAATAGGATTAGAAAAGTACATCCCAAGCTTCAAAATATTACGTGTAAATTTTACGGCGGTCTTGAAATGGGTATTGCCGTGGCTATTAGTGAAGATATTAGGCTGCACTTGAATTTAGTGAAGATATTAGGCTGCACTTGAATGCTTTGGTAATAATTTTTTTTGATCAAATGCTTTGCTCATAATGGATGGCTTTTTTATGATTATTCAAATCCAAAGATTATTGGATGGCCATTTTTGGGTGGGTGCATGATGCTCGGAGGGGGGTCGGTACTTGTTGGGCTGTCATGTTATTTTGGGTCTTTAGCTTCCAAAAAACAGTTTATGCGGGATACTCTTATTCACACTCACATTTGCAATTGAAAACGCTAATAAGAAGATACCTTTATCAAGAAAAAAAATAATTGAAGATTTTATCTGTGTGACAATCATAAAAATAACAAGATATGAAATAAAATAAAATATTATATCTAGAAACACATCTTTGAAGTACTATTAATTTTAATATTCTGAAATCCAGTTTTATTTGTGAAGCCTAAAACATATATTTGTCATAACTTGTAAATTTATAATATTTATTTTTATGATTAATATGTGAGTGAAAATTTATGGTTTTAAAAGAATTTAAAAATCTAAATAAGAGTGAATGTGATTTTATTATGAGGGCCAAGTAAATTTTTTAAGAAATTAGAAAAAAAAATTTCTAATTGAAAAAATAATTGTTAAATGATACTTGAAACTCGGAGTATTGATTCTTTTTCTATGAATAAAAAATATAAATAATACCATTTCGAGGATCATTTCTTAAGTAATTTTTCAATGAATGACTTTTTTCTAATTTTTTTTTCAATTTTTAATGGGTGAGGAGTGTGAGAAGTAAATTATTAAAATGCTCACACAGAAATATAGAATTTATTCCTTTGGCCCGACACTGTACCAGCTGTGCCTGCTGCCATCCTACACCTCCCTTGGATCAAGATTAGAGTGGGTTAAATTATATTGTTTATATAACTTATGATGACTTCCTACTTTGCTCTATAGATATATATATATATATATATATATTATAGCATACTGATGTGGATTGATTAGATATTAAAAATAGGTGAAATAATGTTGTTAGGTGGTGGAAATAAATATGGAGTTGTTGTGTGTTGTAACAACCATTCAATTATTTTAATTAGTTAATGGATTAATATGCATCTAATATTTTGAAATATTTTTTTCAAATATATTTAGCATTCGAAGTTGCGGTGCATTTAGTTGTCTGAAATATTTTCTAAAGACGTCTAACACCCTGAATTTTTTTTTTGTCTTGGACCTAAATGTATCAAAAATATTTTTGGGTTTTAAACGCATCAAAAGAAATATTTAATGGTACTGGATGTATCAAAAAATACTTTAGTATGGTAGATACATTCAGAAAAATATTTTGAGGTCGTAGATCTATCTTACTTAATTGACAAAAAAGAAGAAGAAACACCAACGTGTGGGAAAGGCCACGTACTGGAAGGGAGCAATAAAAGGTATTGTTATCTTTTGTTGTTGAGGCCAACAAAACAGATCCGGTTTGGATGCCTCGCAAAATGGACGAGCATTAACCGCTGATCCGCTTTCGACCGTTCAGAGTCTAACAGTTCAGAAGGGGTGAGTGCTGAATCGGATCCCAAAGAAACACACAACACAATGGCAGAAACATTATGAATCACCAAACACGTCACTACTAACCGATCCCTTCATCCGCCTTTCCTGGCTACTTGTTTTGCTTTTTGTATAACGGTAAAATGTGGACTTGCTCGTGGGACCATTTCATTTTCAACTTATTCTTCTGGTTTTTTATATAAAATCTAGTTGATTCATTTAAGAGATTAATTAACAAAATTATTAAACTATATTTAGTTGTAACGTATTTTACATGATCTATTAAAAATACTTATGTGTATTATTAGATTATATATTAATTTATAAGTGAAGCAAATTAGTAAAGAGAGAAACAATAAATATAAATACTTTAAACTAATTTAGTAACTTTGTTAATTTTTTCAAATTAATCAATTAGGTCTTATATTAAAAATCAAAATTAGTACTCCTCTGGTCCTAAAATATAAGACCCATTTTGTAGTGCAATTTGCACTACAAAATAGGTCTTGTATTTGGGACCGGATGAGTATTAACTAATTCCCTTTTTGAGATTCATCAATATCACAAAAACAGAAATTACTGCAACATTTATTTATGAACCATGAATCAAACCACGTTAACTGCACACCCAAAGAACAATGATAACAAATCAATCTCTTAATTCCTTTCCCATAACAGAGCAAAGCACTACGTCTGAACCAACAAGTCATCTTAAAGTGATGAAGAAAATAATCAAAAGTTGTTCACCAACTAAAATATTGACTTTCCATTGATTATTTGGCCTATATTCACAGACGTGCATTGCATCAGTCACGCACTAACCCTTTGATCGTCAGACTTGTATGCGCACCTTTATAAGCTCCAAACCCCCCCCCCCCCCAAAACACACCAAAAAAAAAAAAACAAAGGCAAATGATGTAAATTAAATAAAGTCTTGGTTTTCATGGGAAAATAAACGTCTGAAGTAGTTACAATAATAATAATAATACAAATGGTATATATGTTCTGAAGAAAGAGTCAAAAGGGATTATATATATTAAGTTGGTGCAGACACTAACACTTATTAATACAAGGAAGGGAAGGAAACGGGAAGCTAGCGCAGTTATGGAAGCCAGCTAGGGCACACACAACAGACCAATACTTACATTAATGTTCCTAATAAATAGGGAATTAATAATACTTGCTTTTATAAGTCCTTCAATATGGCATGCCATGTAACTTTTTCTCATTCTTGTTTTTTTTCCTTTCTGGGTTACCTATTTCAAATAAAATTGAAATGATCACCACGTTTTGGTTGGTCATATAATCTCATGGTAACCATCCTGCCGGCATGTAGTTATTCACGCTTGGCCCTGCTGTCACCACTAATACCGGATCTGCCTGATATCTGCATCCCCCTCAACATTTCCCATTGTTAATAATAATAATAATAATACCGCTCAAACATATATTCAATATTTCTATGAATATGGCTTGATCTAGTTTCGATTGTACTGCTACATTATGGCTAATTTAGATCCTCCCTAATCATACAGCAGACCCTGATAATATAAAGTCAGTGGATATTTTATTTATTTATTTTGTTTTCTTGCTCATAGGATATCTTTATTTGACAAGTGGGTCTCTGATCACTATATCTATCCTTCTCTAAAAGGATAGCACGGTTAGAGAGTCCCTTCTAATATTAATTCTGGCTCCCACAAACATAATCAATATCCCAACAAGTCTATCAGCTGCTGGTATTGATTGACTTTTGTTTTGCCCTTGAATAATGTTAGTGAGGATAACAATTAAGTCAGATCAGCATATGTCTATTCATCAGGAACTGCATTCAGTTTTAAGAACACGTGCATAATTTTAAAACTATATTATGATTAATTCATGTTTTGAGGGAGAGTTGTAGACCATAGTAATAAATTCAATTTAATGTAGGACTGGTCATGTTTATTTTTAAGCAATCTAACTAAACATTGCGCCAAAGCACTTGTTGATGTAGGAAAGTAGAAAACTTAATATGGGCAAAGTAAGAAACTTGTTTATTGTTTAGACAAAGATAATGAATTTTAGGGCTTTTCTTGATTATTGTGTAAAGTGTTGAAGGTGATTTATGAATGGGATTTTTTTTTTGGAGTAATTAAACAATTTTAATTTATAGTAAAAGCATTTAATGTAGGGATCATATACCCAATTTGCAAGGTTGGCTCACACTCCAAGGGATGAAAGAAGCCATCGTCCTGAGGCTGAGGTGGTTGCCGCCCATATCCCATTTCTTCAGCAGTAGGATTCAATTGGAGTGGGTTTAGTTGGTATCCCTCCAGCTGCACAACACAAACCAAATTCATCATATTTATGAGGCTTTTTCCCCCCCTTTTGGAGGGCGGGGGGATGTGGACAATCCAAATAATTAAAAAACAAATGTAAAAGAATGATCAATAGAAAAAATCATATGGGAAGACAGTAGATGAAGCCCAGTATCTGTAGGTGAGTTGTGAAATTTAGAAGCTTGAAATGGTTCTTAGTTTTTACCCTTTGCCTAAGTGACCTGTTTGCCTCACCGAGCATGTGTTCCTGCATAAATGAATTTGATCAGTGAACAAGACAAAATTGGCAGAAGACAATGCATATATACAGCAATCATTGACGTCCGAAAGCATCATACCTTACGTTGAAGATCAGAGAGCTGATCCAGCATAAATTGTGTCTGTAAACAAATGAACTTTGAGAACAAAAACATGTAAATAGATAGATGAAGACAACTAATTGCTGATACTGACGAGTTTAAGAATCACTAAATGCTACATTGATCCTGAGCAAAGAAAGAAGAAGGAGAAACAAGACTACTTCTTATCATTCTCACAGCTCTCCTTGATATATCATATTCAATGTGGAGATCAAAATGCTTTGTGTGTAAAGCGTACCCTAGTTGATCTGATTTGCTTCAAGGACGAATCAAGCTGCCTTTCAAGTGACTCGAGTTCTTTGCTGCTTAGAGGTCCAAGATCTTCTCCCATAAGATTCCTGTTGTACGGTAAACGGAGTTAGGATTGATTATACCAGAGCATGACAAAGAGTTAGGACTGATTATCAATACCTTTGGGATCGTTGCAGGGCTTCATAACGTGCCTTCAGCTTCAAGTACTCCTGCTGGCTGCTTAACTCCTACACCTCCAGTACTACAATAATTAATTGCATGCAAGGAAGTATAGACCATGCCCATATTTATGGTAAATTCTCCTCTACTTTTATAATTGATCAATCGATTTTTTTTTTTCAATGGAGTAATATTATTTGCCTTTAATCACTCAATGGCATGCATTGACGTGTAATTATATTCAGATATCTTGCGCGAGGAAAACGAGGTCCTCATAATGGTTAACATGATTCATGAAGACTTTCGTGAGAGAAACATTTTTTGTTTTAATGAGCTCACAATGGGTATGGCTGGTGTGAAAACCTAAGCTTTTCACGAGTAAAATCTTAAGCAAACAATGTTAACAAACAAAATATTTATATGGACACGTGACCATGGGGGAGTAGGAAGGACGGCAAGTAATATACATCAATGTTCGAAATATTAATGAGGATTAAAGAGATTGAAAGCTAAGATTTTCTCTTTAGTTGGGTAAGGGGATAAAGTTTCTATACTTCGACAATTAAGTTACACAGTATAATGTTCCTATCTATCAGCGAATTCATGCATGGATCATGGATCAGAGGCCAAATTCATCCTAAAATCATTAACGAGACAATATAAAATTTCCTTGAAATCCTCCCTTGAACAAAAGTCGGAGAAACTTAGTTTACATTATCCCCTCTCGTATTGCTTAAGTTTACGTACGGGGGAACCTCAAGCTTGATCCTAATTGCTATGATGGATATGTTTACCAAATTTCCCAAAACAACAAAATTGGGGAAGGCAATGCGTGTAAGCAATTACTATCCAAAGCATTATTAAGCAAGGCTGGAAATGGGGGTTTTGTCATAACGGAACACATTGATATGCCAACAACTTGAGAGTTTGACATGGCACGTTTAGAAAGTAAAAGGAAGCAACATGGAGGGAGGGAAAAAAGGCTGCTAATAAATTTGGAAATGGATATCTAAAGTGTTCCATAGGACAGTCGAATTCCAAATTTTGAATTCACCCTTGCGCTGAACCATTAAACACGATAGATACAACCCAACATGAAGTGATGATATACGGCCAAGCTAAAGTAGGTTTGCCATCCATCTATACTAATTAGCTTTGCGTTGAAAGAAGGCCATGACTTAATACTATTCTCTAAAAATATTAAATATAATACAAACATAAATGTGACGCCATGAATGTATAATTTGATTAATTTAAAATTCATTTTATCTCATTGAATATATTGATAGATCTTTCGCTTTGAATTGATCCTTAATTATAACAAAACCAACAACGCTAGCTACATATTAAGGAGCCATGACTTAATACTGTTCTCTAAAAATATTAAATATAATACAAACATAAATGTGACACCATGAATGTATAATTTGATTAATTTAAAATTAATTTTATCTCATTGAATATATTGATAGATCTTTCGCTTTGAATTGATCCTTAATTATAACAAAACCAACAACGCTAGCTACATATTAAGGAGCCATGACTTAATACTATTCTCTAAAAATATTAAATATAATGCAAACATAAATGTGACACCATGAATGTATAATTTGATTAATTTAAAATTATTTTATCTCATTGAATATATTGATAGATCTTTCGCTTTGAATTGATCCTTAATTATAACAAAACCAACAACGCTAGCTACATATTAAGGAGTATAACGAGCTCTACTAAATGGGGATTAGATTCACATGCGGAAAATTAAAACAGCTAATATGGAAATAATTTAAATAAGCTATAGTCAAGGATAACATCCATGTCTTTTTTCCCTTTTTTGGCCAGAAGGAAGGCATCCTTATCAAGACTCAAATGATGAGCCTAGGAAGGAAACTTGTTCAAATGCAACAAAAGTTCAATTCAATCAATTAAAACTATTTCTTGACTAAATTATCGGACTTTTGGGAATTCATGAAAAGGAGAGAACGCTGAGTTGAATTTGCCAGAAATAGAAAAGGAAGACTAGTTGTCTCTGAAGATTGGCAAGGCTAATTGGATGACTGAACCCTATAGTGTACAGAAGCTGCCTACGGGTCCAAAAGATATGAAGAAAGAAAGAGAATTTGAACCATTGCTAACAAGTATCAAGAGTATAGTTCTCTCTATTGTCTTGGAACGTTCCTTGATTGTCCATTAGAATAAGAGTCGTGTGTATTGTCTAGCTAGGCTATATTCACTAAGAGTGATAATTTTGTGTTCTTCAACGTACCCTTTATAAAGATAGAGTTCTACCGTTTCATCCTTTCTTGTTCTCCTCTTGCAGTTTTGAGAAAGTGCGGGAAAGACATGTGAAAACCTTCTTCTTCAAATCCACTTTAAATGAGCAGGAGTCAGTGTTGTAAGGGGGTGAAACCAAACCTATAATCTCTTAAGTTGACGAAATCTTAGCGCCGGTGGGTGAGGGTTAGAAATTGTTTTGTAATTGTTGCTGGTTATAGGGTGCGTTCATAACACAAAATAGAAGGGAATACAAGAGTTAGGAAAATTCTGTTTGAGAAGCTGGCTCTTGAGAGCAACGCAGGAAAAAAAAATCATGACTTGGGAGCCTCTAGACTCTCGAAAACTAGGGAATCACTATTTTTTTTTTTTCTTGTCTACATTTTTCTTCCTGTATATGTATTAGTGCTGTCTATAAAATTATCTTCCATTCGCTGATCGGAAGGGAGTGCACACCTCTATACACGATAGTTATGAGTATTTTAGAGAAACCATCACAGAGTTACAGAGTGAAGTTTTTTAATAGTTATATTCATAGATATTTGTATTAATTATATATTTTAATAAGCTTGAATGTCGTTGTTACCACAGATCTTGACACACAAATAATATGATGTTTTAAAATGATAAAAATAATCATTTTCAAGACATGAAGGTCCAAAAATAATAAAATTACCAAGGCTTCCCTTGCAGAGACATTAGGCTCAGGTGCTCCATAGTTGCATTTCTGGTACCTCTCTAGCGTTTTGAGCATGCTGCATGGATAACGTACAATAATGTTCACATCATTTCCCACTACGTATATCGTATAATGTGTACAATAAAAAAAATCCCAAAAATGTAAGAAATTAGATGTCATTTTGAGGACCCAAAGATACAAATAAGTGGGGGGGGGGGGGGGAACATATGGAGCATCAGGGAAAATGGGGTCAAAGCCTAAATCATTTTCATATTTGATAATTATATTTTTGTAGTTATAGTTAATAGTTAATACTAATAGTTGCATTCAAGTTTAAGCTCACGTCGACGATTATTAAATTGAATTTTTTTTTTTTCGTTTCTTGTCTCTTTGCACCGAGTCAATGGTTAATCTAACTAGTCAGTAGTGTAATTTGAAGCATTATTAGTCGAATCAAGAGTAATAAATTATATATATTCCCGATATAACACAAACATACAAATCTTGTACAACAAACTCCAGTTACCAAAGAGAATGTATGCCTTCTGTTGCGCATATTTTGACTCTGAAATCTTCTCCCCACCTAAAATTCTTAATTATGAAAAGGGGAAAAAAAAACAGTTGTTTCCGATATCTCGGGAATTTTTTATATAAAAAAAAAAGGCTCTGCTTTCAAAGAAATTTTAAGATCGATATTTAAGAAAGAATTTTTCTTCTTCTCACTCCATTTTGGCCGTCTTGGACAGCAGAGAAATACAAGACACATATATAGCAACGAATCTTCAATAATTACAGCAGCAAATGTCCACTACGGTCCATGAAAATTTAGGGAAAATATGTAAAACTAGCAGTCTCGCTAAAATAAAATAATTTAGATAGGCGGGTACAAGAATGTCTTCTCTCATTCTCTGTTATCAAGAACAAAGTTAATCAGCAACGATAAACAATATAGCGGTAAAAATCTTTTTTTTTTTAATGAAAAGACGAAATGATATTATAACAGGTAATGACAGAACTAATACCGGTAAAAATCATGAAAAAGAATACCTGTGAAAACCAATGAGACGCGTGTAGCTTATGTGTGATATCCATTAAGTAATAGCATAAACCCAGTATTGAGACCATAACACAAAAATGAAAAGAGAAAGAAAGCAAGAAAGAAAAAAATCGGATGTCCTATGAACAATAGATGGCTCATCGTGTGCCACATGCATTGCTGAGAGAGGCTGAGATCTGAAATCTTCCGAATTTCTTTAGAGAGAGAGAGAGAATGTGTGTGAGAAAACTTAGCAAAATACCAGTAGCTTCGGGAAAAACAAAATTCTGAGAATCCTCTCACGTCAGTAATTGTATGCTCAAGACGTATTGGCTTTATGAGAAAAGACCATTCTGATTTAACAAAAGCAAAGGTCAAAATATGTGTCTATATCATCAGATTTCGATCAATTGCCAAGAGAAATAGCAAAGGCTATATCTAAAGTTTGAAATTTGTGGTATGGATCAGAGATGAACGATGCGAAGCAATAAAGTAAGAAGAATCTCTGATAGAGCATGAGTTGAAAACGAGACAAAGAGAAGAAGAGAAAAAAATGGAGATATTCAAAGGAAAAACGAAGACTAAAATTTAGGAATAAAACGAAACCCTAGGCCAGAGAGATTTGAGCATGGGAGAGACAGGTGGGGATATAAGCAAGAAACAAGACTCGTTTCAAAAAGAAAGGTAGAGAAAAGCTTGCAGGCGTATTTCGCCCTAAATGGGACACGGTTAGGCTGTCTCACTGATTCTTGGCCATTTTCCTAACATCTAACCAAAAGAATAATGTGTACCAGCTTCTGAAGATTCAACAAAATGAGACAATTTATGTGCTTCTTTTTTCTAGCACATAAATTACATTACAAACAAGTCTGACTAAAGCCGTAGCCGGATCTGTTGAATTAAACGAGAAACGGAAATTTCTGACGCCGGGAAAAGAAAGAACAAAACCTAAAGAGAGAGCCGATGAGAAAGCTTCGGAAGAAACCAGAAGAAGATCTCAAAAAACACAAAGTCAATACAACAGTGATCTTCTTTCTTTATCTTATATGGCGTTTCCAGTTGCAGATCTAACAGCAAAGGGATCGCAGAATCACTCAACCTGCTAAAAACGCCGAGACATTCACCGAAACGGAAAAAATAGAAACAGTGATAAAAGAAAATTAACTTTTCTCATCTTTCAAAAATAAAAATAAAAATAAAAATCCCAAACCCTGGACTAACACAGAAAAAAGCAGGAAAAAATAAACAACGAAGTTGAAGATCTAGGAAGCATAAGAACCAAAAGCGAAAGATACAAAAGAAAGGAAATTATACAAAACCGAGAAATGAAGCAAAGAAGAAAGATGGAGAGAACACGGGTAAGAGTTAAGGAGGTTCCCTTTTCGTGCTGTGTCTATAAGGTGTTTGAAGAAATACACAAAAGATTAAAAAAAATCAAAACGGAATTTATATATATAAAGGTTTTGCAAATTAGTGGAATACCTTGAACTACTGCAAAACTCGTACAGCTTTCCTCTATTGGAGAAGATGATGAGAGCAACCTCCGCATCACAAAGAACGGAAAGCTCGTAAGCTTTCTTCAAAAGACCATTCCTTCGCTTCGCAAAGGTCACCTGCCTGTTGATCTTGTTCTCAATTCTCTTCAACTCCACTCTTCCTCTTCCCATCTCTCTCTCTCTCTACTTTCTCTCCCACAAAATTAAAATCTCTGGTTTTCTGGTTTTGGGTTGCTACGTACGCCTGAGCATGTATATATACCAAGGAGAGCGATGTGTGATAATTATGCGTATGAGAGAGTACTTGAGAGAAACTGTGTGTGTGTGTGGGGGGGTCTTTTTCTTCCAGCTAGAGAGGTGAAGTGAGGAAAGAGGTGAGGAGAGGGCGGTTGATGGGGATCGGACGGTGGAGGGAGGAGGGTTGGTGTAATGAGAAGCAGAGGATTAAAGTGAGAATGGGAAAATTTGAGAAATGTGGGAGCATGCTTAAAAGGGAGAGGGGAATCGTAAGTTGGTTTTTTTTTTTAAATAATTGTGACAGTGCCACGTGTAGATGTCTGACGGGGGATGAAGTCTGATGTCCACCTGACCATTTTGGGTTTGGGCAATCATGTGACCTGACCTTAACCAGGTGGTCCTTCCCATGTAATAACTTCTCACATCCTTACATTTATTTATGTTTAAATAATTACAGCCAGCTCCGCCTCCTTCTTCCCTTTCATTTCTTAAATTAATTTTGATTTTTTTAAGCAAAACAAAATTAGCTTAGAGAGTATTTGGATTAATTTTTAAAAAAATAATTTTACAGTAAAACAAAAATTTGATCTCGACTTGTATAAAATCACTTTTTTAAATTAATTAGTAGGGTTGCCAAACTCTCCTTTTTTAATTAGGTAGTAAATCCCAATAGTTAAAAGAGCATTTACAAAACAAATTATTCATAAACAAAATCCTTAATTTAGAGCCACTTGGCTTGACTAACATCTTGCATCTTCTTAAGTTTTGTTTAATTATGAGATTGTGTGCTTGACTGGGTGCGTGAATTTTTTCTACCGAGTGAAGGATAACCCAAAAAAAAAAAAATCCTTACATCTCCTATAATATTTTTGAAGGGTTAATATGCAAATTTATTTCAAAAAATTTTTATTCAGGAGTGCTGGGTAGACGAAAGTATTTTTTTAGTATAAATTTATCTCAAAAGATAAAAATCGTAACAATTTTTTCCTACTATTAAAAGAAAACATTAACGCTAAAATAGTAATATTGATCATTAATATTTTTAATTTAATCCATACTCTTGTGTACTATGTGTCAATCTTTGGCAATAAAACAACTCTTAAAAACGGTGGTTCCACCGGGCGGAGAGAACTTGATTTATGATTTTTTTAAAATAAAGTCAATGAAAGTCTTAATTGAACTCAATAATACTTGAATTTGAACTAATGGTGTTGGATGTCAAATCTTTTTTTTTTTTTTCCAAATGTAGAAGCCAAAAGAATTAATTTAGACGGGTTAAGTATAAATTAACTAAGTTAGTTAATTATATCCCTAAAATATACTCCTCCAGTCCTTAATATAAAACCCATTTAACTAATTTGATTAGATTAAGGAAGTTAGGTAAATTAGTTAATTATAAGAGATGTGACACGTTTTTCTTAAAATACCATAATCATCTTTTTTAATACCATCTCTTCCTTTTCTACTTGATTATGGTTAAGGGAGTATCTATAGGGGTAATTTAGAGAAAATTGATAAATAAGAGAAATGAGTCTTATATTTAGGACCAAAAACAACTTAACAATTGGGTCCTATATTAAGGACTGGAAGAGTATTATTTAGTCATTCACATTGGAAACAATCCCATCAATGGGAACCCCACCTTAATATGAGCATTCAAAAGATATAATTTTAAAAAATTAATAATTAAATTTGAGAAATAAAATAGATTTAGATATTATCTTTAAGATCAAAACTCACTATAGTTCTTACATTTAAAATTTTTATAGAAATTATATTAAAAATATCAGTGAAGTTGCCTCGAATTTTACATAATCTAATCCCAAGCTCAAAATACCTTTAGCTTTTAGAGCCACGGAAGTCAAATAAGATCTTGTCAACATAAAGCGTTTAACAATTGTATCTTGGAGAAGCATATATCCATTCATATAACCATAATGAAATCAAAATTTAATGCTTATCACACATTTTCTCTCATGTGTAATATTGAGTGAATATCCCAAATTTGAATTCTCATTCTTATTTTGTCTTTGATATGAATCAAATAACTTGACTTCACCAAAACAAAAACAAAAAGAAAACTTACTCCTCAAGAAGCACATGCGTGGTGCAATTGATCAAGTTAAAACCAATGAACCAGAATTTCGCATCTAATTAAGAAGAAATAATTTTAATTTATTTCTTTCAATCTGCCGTGTTTAACATGGTTTGTTAGTAATTATCTCTAAAACAAAATAAAAAATAAAAAAATTCTCAAGAGATAAAAACGACTTGACATATATACACTTACATACCCTTTGGCCGTAGCTTGAGCAACACACACATATATACACACTACTTCCAATTCTTAACATAAAAAACTAGATAACTAATTTGAACAGATTAAAAAAAAGTAGTTAAATTAGTTAAGTACAATCAATGTTTGTTGACTTTTCTAAATCACCCTCTTCAATCATATGCATTGAAACTATCCCTTGATAGGAACTCCTTGCAATCAATAAGATATTTTAAAAAAAAAACATTATAAATTTCGAGACAAAGTAGATTAAAGTATTATATTTAAGACTAAATTCAATCTCTTACAAGTCTTTATATCAAGGATTGGAGGTAGTACCTATCAGAAAACTTCAATTGATCCAATCATTAAAACACGGGAGGTGGTCAATGTTTGTTGCATATGGATTAACTAATTTAATTAATTAATTAATTGATTATGAATTATTGACCAACTTGGTTGGTGTAATAAGTAAATTTAGAATAATTATTATTGATAAAATAACAAAAAGATAGTATATAATTCTTGAAAAAGTTATACATCGGAGGATGAACGAATTGTGTTGGAGAGACGAGAAGGGGAAAAAAAACGTACTACTACTATAAACTAGACATGTTATTACCGCTGAGGCCAAAACATGTGGTTCCATGATTATTAAAAAAAAAAAAAAGGAGTCTTATTTTGTGGAAATATTTCTGTGGGGGGAAACCAAGCAACGTGGTTCCTGCAATGCGTGACATGCCCATTAATGGTTTGACATAAGCTTACTATTGGGTGTTGTGTTTGTTTACAAAAAGCAAATAACACAAATAAAAACATTTCTTCATTTGTTCCACACCAACCACACCAAAAAAAAA
>NW_021633283.1:0-82139 GCF_004799145.2 Neltuma alba | reverse complement strand
TTATGTTGGCTGACTTTACCATGGTCTATGACCCTCCTGATGGTGTGCGGGACCTTCTTAACAAGGACGTACCTCTTAGCTCCTCTGGTGAAGCCTTGGACCTTAGTTTGTTTTAGCTTCCTTCTTAATCCAAAAAAAAAAAAAAAAACAGTAGTATTTTATGAAAACCAACACATATTTATTACAAATAACTATCTTAACTTATTTTTAATCTATTAAAATTATTTAGTAAATCTTATATTAAGGGCCAGGGAAATAATAACTTTAAAACTAATTTTTTGATGAGGAGAAATGAATTATTTTAACTAACTTTACTGACTATGTTGTATTTGTCATATAATAATAATTCACGACAAAAATTAAAATATAAATAATGCAAATTAAGGATACATATCTTCCTATTGATAGCTAGTTTTCAAAAGCTCATTGTGGGGTTTTAAGGACTAGGAGTCATTCAAAGATCAATAATAAGTTCTGGATAAGATTAAACGACTTTCATCATTATTTCCTATGATTTCAA
The DNA here is from genome assembly GCF_004799145.2 of Neltuma alba. NCBI lineage: Eukaryota > Viridiplantae > Streptophyta > Magnoliopsida > Fabales > Fabaceae > Neltuma > Neltuma alba. The sequence continues at coordinate 81,619 of NW_021633283.1, read as the reverse complement.
TATAAGAAGTTGATTAATTTTTCTCAAATATCAAGAAATAAAGGTTAGTCATTACATGTGTAATGATAGAATTTTTCTATTTTATCCTTAAAAATGATAAAGTTATGTCTCTAATAATATGTTTATCTCTCATATATTTAATAGAGACAAAATAGAAAATCATATTATATTTTGTACTACAATTTTCTTTTAACTAACTCCTTATATTCTGCACTGGAGGGAGTATTATTAATGACAATTAATTACAAGTTGAACTATACATATGACAACTTTTCAGAAACTAAACTTCTGTTGATTTAAAGGGTTAGGCTTAGAAGTCATTTGGAGCTTAATGCCAGTTACTATAACAAACAATAATTTTAATTATAACTAATGACAACTACTTTTCTTTTCTTTTTTTGCTTCGACAGTTACACGATTAATAGTAACAACTATTTCACATAAATTCAGCAACGATAACATTGGGCAATTTGAAAATTCGATAAGAAAAAAGTTAAGGGAGAATCCAAAAAAAAAAAACGTACCTTTAAATTTTAAAATTTCAAATCAATCTTGTTGACTATACTTTTATAAAAATTGATAACATTTAAAAAATAAATAACAAAACTTTTTTTTTCTCATTCCTAATTTGAGATTTTGAAATTTTATAAATATTTTTTTTGGAAATTTTCCAAAAATTAATGTCAAGAAAACACCAACAAAATCCAGCGCCCAGCGGTGATGTCATTCTCCCTCACTAGTATTTGAAACTTCGAAACCAATTAACCATAATTTAAAGGAAAAATCCTTTAAAATGTATAAAAGACAAATCAAGAAGATGAATTTGCATAATAATCATGCATTCCTTAATATAGAACCTAATTAGAAGGTTGATCTTGATTCTAAATATAAGACCTATTTCTCATATCTATCATTTTTTTCTAAATTACCCCTATCAAATAATTAAATACCACAATAATACTTTTATTCATTAATAATACACCTATGTACTCCTTCAGTCCTTAGTATATGACCCAATTTGTTGAGTTAATTTTGATTCTACATATAAGACCTATTTCTCATATTTATCAATTTTTTCTAAATTACCCCTATAGATACTCCCTCAAACATAATCAAGTAGAAGAGGGAGGGAAGATATTGAGGAAAAATAATTATGGTGTTTTAAGAAAAAAAACAGGTTATATTTTTTATAATTAACTAACTTACTTAACTTTCTTAATCTAGTCAAATTAGTAGGTCTTATATTAAGAACTGGAGGCGCATTTTATAAAGTGAATGAGTACTTATTACTCATTAATTCCACATATACATCAATTCTACCATTTTATATTTTTAATAAAATAATTTAAAACATTTTTTGAAACGTCATTTTTTTAAAAGAAGTTTTAACTGAGGGTATTTTGGTAAACATATGCCATATTTATGATTATTACCTAACTTAACTAATTTTTTAATTTAATCAAAATAGTTAAATATGCTACAGATCCTATATTAAGGACTGGAAGAGTACCATATAAGGATAGATATACTAAATTGAGATATCAAAATATTAGTAAAAGATGCTGTTCCCCTTAAAATATGAAATGACAATTGTTTTTTAGATATTACCTAAAACAAACAAGCTATTAACAAAAATTGATTTTTTAATTAATAATTTTTATTGATAGTTCACACTTAGGTAAAATTAAAATTATAAAACTTGAAAGTACATTATAATAATTCTTCACATGTTGGTTAAAACGAATAAACTATGAACAAAATTTGATTCTTTAATAACAACGTTTATTAACAGTTTACATTTGGATAAAATTAAAGTCTTAAAACATGCAAATGACAACAAATTTTCAAGAATTGCTTAAAATGAAGAAGCTATTAACAAAAATTAATTCCTCAATGACAATTTTTATCAGCAGTTTATATTGAGGTAAAATTAAAGTCTTACAGCTTAAAGTGGATAACAATTCTTCTGGTATTACCCAAAATGAGTAAGTTATTAATAAAAAATGATTGATATGATATTATGTAAATTCAGAACCTCGATTGTCTAATTTAAATCCCTTGTGAATATATTATAGGATTATATATTTAATTTAGAGAATTTTCTAATGTTTAATAACCTTTCATTCATTTGGCCAAAAAAAAAAAGCTAACCTTTCATTCATATATGTAAATTTTTATTTACATATTTTCTAAGGTTTTAGGTTAATCTTGAATTATTATATTCGCATAATAAACTTTGAAAATCAATACATTTTGATTCTAAAAATTTCTACTTCCCCATTTGATATATGAGATTAAGAGGCTTCAAAATGATAAATTATAACTTAGCAATCAAAACTTCAATATAAGTCAATTCTCAAATAATTTACCCCTCAATATAAAAATCCCAACTTTTTTTTACCCAATATCTCTAATTATGCAACTACGTACTAACTAATTAACTAAACTTCTCTAACTAATTAGTTTCAAAATAATTTTCATATTTTTCAAGAAATAACTAATTTTAACTAACTTCATTAATTTATGTAAATTTTCTATTTTTTAGTAGGTGCTTTTGACAAGTAGGAAGTATATTAATTAACTAATTATTGAAGATTAAATTTTTAAGAACTTTTAATCAAATTTTTATGTACAATTTAAAGACATTTTTGCTTGAACAGGATGAATTGCATTGAAAAAGAATATAAAATTATTGTTAGATTATAATGAAATTTCAGCATTTGTTAGATAATAATAATTAGTTTAGCTAGAAGATTTTATTCAATTTTATTTTAATCTTAGCATTTTTAATATTTAATTTCGAAATACGTTAAGATGTTATAATAATAATTTAAAAATTTAATGGCACTCGTTCTTTTTAAAATTATTGAAAATTTTAGTTAGAATCTTTCAAAAATTAATTTATACATTTTCTATAAAAATTTAAAAATTCAAAAGGAAAAATATGAATAAAAAAATTAGTCTCCACCTTCCATTCGCTGTCATTACATAGCGAAATGTGAATATACTGCATATCTTAAAATAAAATATACTTAGGCCAATCTATATCGACACACACGCACCCACATTATACACGGATTATATATACAGAAGTAAAGACAACGTTAGCAAAAAGAAGTTACGTAGAAATTTTTTGTTAAAAATATAATTTTAAATTTAGTGAAAAATAGTTTTATTTTAATCAGAGTAAAAGTTGATGGTCATGATCCAATAATCAAAGATCAAAGATTACAATGAATGGAGATAAAATGGAAGAAATTTAAATTTAAATTAATTTGAAAAGGGAAAAAAAAAGTCATATGTATTAAGCGTGAAAATGTTATTGAGGGTTACAAAATATTCATAGAGATAAGGTAAAGAATAATATATATCATAATTTCAAGGGTGACATTTGTGAATGGATTTGGGTTCTATTTTGGTTAAACTTGAGCATCTTCTCCCGTCATCTGAGATATTGCGTCTTGGTCCATTATGAAATCTTCGAAAGATTTGATTTTTTCTTTTTTGTTTATCAACTCTGATTATCACTAATAACTAGCTTTTCATAAATAACAACTCGATTTCAAGTGTCAGAACTTAATGACATATTTAAAGTGATGAATAATAGAATAACTTTTATTATAAATAAAAATAAAAACAATATATATCAATTATCATCCTACTTCTTCCGTTCCTTATTATAACATCTAATTTTTTGAATAGGTCTTTTTTTTTTAATAAAATTCTCTTTGAGTTTGTCTAAATATTTAATGTATTATTTCTTATTTTGCTCCTAATTTAATACATTTGATATATTCTCTTTCTTCATTTATCTCACTATTACTCTTTCACATTTACCCATTGATATATAGGAGTATATTTGAAACAAAATTTGCATTTGCTGCATATTAATTACTTTTAATTAATTTTAGCTATTTTTTAAACCACACAATTTAATTCAAAGGATCTTATAATAAGGGACATATGGAGTATATTATTTAGCCAGTTTTCAAAAATTTCATTTGCTAGGTTTTGAGGATTAGGAGTGATTTAAAGCTCAATAATAAATTCTGGATAACAATTAACAACTTTGATTATTACTATTGACAATTAATTACAACTTCAACGATATATGATAACTTTTTGCAAATTAAACTTCTGGTAATTTAAAGGGTTAGAGGTTAGAGCATAGAATATGGAGCTTCATGACAGTTAGTATAACAAATAATCATTTTAATTATAACTAATGACAATTACAATTTTTTTTCTTTTCCTTCGACAATTACGTGTTTCATAATAACAATTATTTCTCATGAATTAGGCAAGTATAACTGGGGGTAATATGGTAATTTGGTAGGAAAAAATCAATGTCAAGAAAAAGCACCTATAAACGCCCGTGGTGATGATGTCATTATCCCCCCTTATTATTTGAAACTTCAAAACCAGTTAACCCTGTGACAATATTTTAGGATTATGTATTTAATTTAGAGAATTTTCTAATGTTTAACTAACTTTTTATTGCAAAAAAGAAAAATAAATTTTTATTCACATAATTAAATTTTTATTTACATATTTTGATATTTTCTAAGGTTTTAGGCTAATAAGCTTGAATTATTATATTGGCATGATAAAATTTAAAGTTTCAAAATAATAAGTTATAATTTACCGATCAAAACTTCAATATATTTAACTAACAAGTTCATTCCTAAATAATTTACCCCCTCCATAGAAAGACCCCGGCTTCTTTTACCCAATATCTCTTTTTAATGCAATTTTTCACCTAATATTTTTGAGAAAGAATTCTAATTAAATCCATTCAAAATATCTAAATTTATATTAATGCTTATACATGAGAACTAAAGAGAAATTTTAAATAATCAGAATGCCCATCTTTAATTAAAAATAAAATGTTATTATTTGATCTCTCTTAAATGGTTTATCATCTCTTATTATTTATATTTAGACAAAAAATATAAATAATTTTTTAATATTTAAAATGTTGTATATATAACTAAAACCTTCAAAATACTTTAATAAAAAATTTTAAATTATAATATAAGTAGTCTTTAAATAAATATTATTTATTTTCAGGTTATAAAAAATAATTTTAAGATTTTAAAATATTTTAATCACAATTTATGTTTTCGGTTGAATCCAAAATTGTTACTAAATAAAATAAACGTAGATGATAAGAACCGAAAATAAAAAAAACTTATATAAAGGCTACTTATAATTCCAATCTAATATTTTTTTATTAAATTATTTTTGATTTTTTAGGTATATTTTTTTATCAAATGGTTTTAGTTATTTATACAAATTTTAAACACAATAAAATTACTTATGTTTTTTTGGTCTTAAAAAATAATGATAAAAAATGAAGGATTATTTGAGAGCAGTAAATTAATCAATTTTTCTTTTTAACTAAATGGGGGATTATGGTTATTTAACAACACTTAGCCGTCCCTAATTAAGGTTCTTAGTTTAATTAAGAATTTGTTAAAAGTATAGGCCTGAATTTGAGTTTGGGTATTTTAGCTAGATTTATTTGAGATTCTCCCTATCTCTAATTATACAACTTCTAACTAATTAACCAAACTCCTAGAATAATTTTTTTAGAATAATTTTCATATGATGTAAGAAATAATTAATTTTAATTAAGTTCAATCATTTATGTAATTTTTTTGGTGCTTTTGAAAAGGAGGGAGTATTAATTAACTAATTATTGATCATTATATTTTTAAGAATATTTAATCAAATTTTTTATCTACAACTTAAAGAAATTTTTGCTTGGACAGGATGATTTGCTTTGAAAAATAACATAAAATTGTGGTTTGGAAATATGTATTTCAATATTTATTAAATAATAGTAACTTATTTAGCTATAAGATTTTATTCAATTTTATTTTAATCTTAGTATTTGTAATATTTAATTTGGAAATATGTCAAGATGGTATACTAATAATTTAAAAATTTAATGTTACTCGTTTTTTTTTCCATAAAATTATTTGAAAATTAGAGTTAGCATCTTTCAAAAATTAATTTATACTCCTCCGGTCCTTATTATAAGACCCAATTTGACTTTTATTTGGTCCTAATTAAGACCCAATCCATTTGTTTTATATTTATGCATTTTTTTCCAAAATAATCCTTCTAATAATGATAGTTTTAGCCAATATACTTAATTAGTAAGGATATTTTAAGAATGACAACACTTATTTATTATAAATAACCAACTTAACTTATTTCCTTAATCTCCTCAAATAAGTCAATTGGGTCTTATAATTAGGACCGGAGGAGTACATTTTTCTATAAAAATCCACCCTCCATTCGCTGTCATTATATTGCGAAATGCGAATATACTGCGTATCTTAAAATTAAAATATACTTAGGCCAATCTATATCTTTATATATTTTACTCACTTTTATCGAGAGAGAGAGAGAGATATATACACACACACCCACACACACGGATATATAAAGAATTAAAGATAATGTTAGCAAAAAAAGTTACGAAGAAATTTTTTGTTAAAAAATATAACTTTAAATTTAGTGAAAAATAGTTGTAAATAAATGAGAGAAAAAGTTGATGGTCATGATCCAATAATCCAAGATCAAAGATTAAGATAAGAGAAGATAAAATGGAAGAGATTTAAATTTAAAATAATGAATCGACCCAGTCTCTGATAATGTATAAATAATCACCCCGCCACTATGGGACCAATGTCGCAGAGAGCTTCTCTCTGTTTCATTCCACTTTCCACCATTCTTTCTTTCTTCTTTCTCCCTCCACTTTCTTAACCATGAGCGCAGAAATTCGGTCCCACAAGCGAAAAGCCATTGACCAGATGCCGCCGCCGCCTAAACCACCGTCTATCTTACGACTGAAGGACAATTATGTACCACCAGAACATGAAGAATTGGTTCGACTTACTCTCGCTACAGGTTCTTCTTACCAGTCTCCGCCAAAAAAGCCACCCCCTCCTCCGCCTCTGGAGTCACCACCCCACCCGTCTCTTTTACAGCTAATGCCTCCATCCTCCTCCGCCACCACCTCACGGTCACCACGACCGCCGCTTGAATCTCAACCCCATCCATCTTTCTTACAACTATTGTCTCAATTCTCTTCCTCATCAAGGTCTCCAGAACCACCGTTTATACTTGGTTTACCGTCATCCCAGCTACAGCCGCCAGCCCTACCAGTGCCGGCGCCACCAAAATCACAATTCCATCCGTCTCTTCTACTGCCTTCATCCTCCTCATCGCACATAGGACCACCACCAGGATTCCATCTTTCAATGGCTTCATCCTCCCGTCAATTGCATATGGAAAACGTTTCGACCCCAAAATCGCCGGCGCAGCCATCACCACCAGAACAACCAGAACAGAGGCCACGGCCACTAGAGGAACAAACTCAACCACCAGAAGGCCAAGGTCATGGGTCTGGTGCCAGACGGGCACGTAACTACACGAAGCCGGGATGGGTGCTGACCATAGAGCCACCATATCCATGGGCTTCAAACATGAGGGCAAAAGTTTTAAGCATTGACGAATTAATATCCAAGAATATCCTCGTCATAACTGGCGACGTTCATTGTAGAGAGTGCAAGAAGCAGTTCCAGATGGAGTACGATTTGCTTTCTAAGTTCTCCGAAGTTGTTGGCTTCCTGGTCAATGAAAACGACAAGATGCATAATCGAGCACCAGAGGTTTGGTTAAAACCTGAGGATTTAGACTGTAACTTGTGTAATAAAAGCAGATGTGTTCAACCAGTGATATCTGACAAGAAGAGAGGCACGAATTGGCTTTTTCTTTTTCTGGGACAAATGATTGGACATTGCGTTCTCACTTATCTCAGGTATTTCTGCAAGCATACCGGCCATCATAGAACTGCGGCCAAAGATCGATTGGTTTATTTAGCTTATACCACTTTACATTGTCAATTAGATCCCCAAGCTTCTGATCTATATAATTAAAATGTAGCTAGCTGAGATATATAGGTCAGAGTAGAGCTTTTTCTTTTTTTTTGGTTTCCCTTTTATCGGATTTTTATTATACATATTTATGAATATCATCATTTTATTTTGGTGCTTCATGGCCACTAGTACAGATTATTTTGGCAGCAGTGGACGTTTCAATGCCTTCAATGTTAAGGCTTTTTTTTTAACCCTTTTTGTTACCTTGTAAACAATCTTATCTGATTTCTATCATATATACACTTTGATATGAACTATAAAAAATTTTTTTTTTTACTATCAATTTGATTCTTAATATATATAAGATATTTTCTAAGAGGTTTATGTTATCATAAATACTCTCTCTTGTCCGTTTCATAATACACCACTCCGGTGTTTATTATCTCTCCCTTGTAGAGAGGAATCTTGGTCTTTTTTTATTTGGTATTTGTACTGTTTTAATGATTCATTTTAAATTCTGCTCCTATTAATTATAGTAAAGGTGAAGAGTGAGAGAATAAGTGAGAAAAAATATACTAGTATTTAATACTTTCCAATTAATAATGGCAAAAGTGAAAGATTTTATCTATTTAATGCTTTTCTTGGACTGTGAAAAACTTCTACAAATGACAAATAATAAGTGATCGAGTAGTATCTTCTGAAAGATATTTCTAAACTGTCTTCAAAATATAAGTTAAACTTTATTCATTTATGTTTATTAAGAAATTAGTTAAAATCAGTTTAAAATAATAAATACATAAGACATGTATTTTTTTAAAAAAATATGCCCTTATTAATTAAAAGAATAAGTAAAAGATGTAATAAATGAATCAAAGAGTAAAGAGAATATATGAGGCTAAAGTTAAAACAAACTCATTAAATGTTTACACAAAAGTGAATTTTATCTTATAAAAAAAGCCCCTCTAGCAAAATTTGGCTTATATTTTGAACCGAATGGAGTAATTGCAATAAGCATTAGATATATTTTGCGATATAGTGAGAGAATATAAATTAATATGATGATGGAGTTTGGCACGATTAATAATGATAATATAAAAAATCATTCTAATTTTATAACAAATTTGGTGCTCTTAACTGTTATTACTAATACATCTAAATTAGTTAGAAACTTTTATAAAATGGATTGGAGGAATATAAGTCACTTCGCAAAAAAATCAATAGTATTAAATTCTTCTTTTTTCCAAAAATACCCTAATTAATTGTATCGCAGAGAGAGATTTTGGAAGAAAGAATAACTTTTTTGACCAGCGTTGGAAGAAAGAATAACTACAGTAATTAAGGTGCATTATATTGATATTAATTCGAGGGTAATATTGAAAAGTAGTAGTAATAATTTTTTGTACTTTTATAACGATACAAATAACTTTTAACTACTTCTGGTCTTCTGCTAATCCTTATGAAGTACTCCCTCCGTTTCTTATTATATGTTTCAAATAACTAATTCATGATAACGAACAATTAGTTAAAATCAATAAATAGGTTCAAAATATACTTTTGATTTCAAATATGCCTTTTGATTAAATAAAAAAAAGAATAAAAGAGAATGTGCTGGAAAACATGACTATAAAGAAATAAATAAGAGCAATATTGAAAAAAATGTATTAAATGTTAAGGCAAACCCAAATTGAAACATATAAAATAAACCACACCTCTTTTCAAATTAAAGCTTATAAATAGGACCGGACATAGTAATATGAGTGTTTTGTATGAAGGATTATAGTGATATTTAAATATGCTTCAATATAACTCATGATATTAATTTATAACCTTTCACGTAACTTGATATATATACCGACACACACACACACACACACACACATGAAATTGTTTATTTATTACCTTGAATTTGTACTACAGAATAGCATCTACTTGCATTTATCTGCAGGTTGCCAAGAAGCCTTCTCCCAGTTGGTTCGATCCAAACTACGATATATGCCATCAAGTTTTACCGACAAAAATATGAAGTGTTCCTTATATTCCACATCCGGATCGAACAACATGCAATCTGCACATATCTGATCAATTATGAAGAAGCACGTCGCCTTTTCGCTCACCGATGGAAAGAAATTGTACGATTTGTCTGGTTCAATCCCTGCTTCTGTCTGTCGGAAGCTTCCTACAACGAAGAATCTTGATGAGTTTGATGGCAGATCGTTGTGAATATCGATCGCCGTCAAGTTTATGTCTATGGTTTGATCATTATTGTTCCTACGTTAGTGGTGGACACCAATAGAACTTGTTGAGGTTTTCGCTGTAAGAATGAGGAAAAGAAGGGCTGATAAGTAGAGGGGAGTATGCATGATGCTTGATTTTCAGATGCAGAATTCTGTTGGACGATTCTTATAAATCTTCATGGTTGTTTCATTATATTATATACTCCTTTGGTCTTATTTATAATGTAGAGAGAGCAAATAATTTTTAGTCCTATTTATAGGGTGCTGAAAAGAAATTTTTTTACACAAATGTACAATCTTACCCTTCATTTATTATTGTGTTGATTTTGTTTACATGAGATATAATGTATATTAAATGATAAAATTGAAAATTTATTAAATTTTAAATTACAGTTAATAAAATTTAAGGTTTTCTTTGATCTGTGTGAAACATATTGAAAGTAACTTATAAATAGGACCAGAGAAGTATTACTTGATGTTGATACTGAATTTCTGGAACTAACAAACTCTTTTTATTGCTCTATTGCAAGCATTTAATGTCTCGTTTAATGTAATAAATGCAATAAACATATACCACTCCTGGTCATAAATGTAACCAAATGTAAGCCGGGAAAGCTTTGTTCGAAAAAATGAGCCGCTTGCAGTATATTTAATGTTTGTTTTCCAATCTTAATTCTCATTAGAATTTGGAAAGAGAAAAAAAGAAAGGAGGGATATCTATGAGTATATGACTATGAAAATGAGTTGCAAATAGAGAAAACTTTAACAAGAATAAAATTAAAAAATCTTGTCAATTTAATGCATTTCTTAGTATATGAGAATATGTTACAAATGACTTATATTAAAAATCATAGTGGTATACTATATATGTGTGTATGCTGTTCCACATTTTATTTTTAATTTTTAAAACATGCCTGAAATTTTAATCAATTTTTCTCATTTTTACCCCCTTTAATTACATTTTGCTCCCTCTGTCCCTTTTTATAAGCAATATTAGACTCTATCATGTGGATCAGGAAGTTAGTTCAAGACAATAAATAAGTAGAACTTGAAAGTTTTTTTCCCCAAATACCTTTATTTAAGGACGAGAGAAAGTATAAGAAAAAGAATAAAAAAATTATTATAATAAAGAGAATTATAAAATAGAGATAATGGGAATGGGGATGGAAAGAGATGATATTTTGGAAAATGTTATAATAAATATATTGGGTATTAAAATAAATAATTAATGGGGGGCAAATTAGAAAATTAGTTACAAAAATTTAAAATAACTTGTAATTGTTGCTTATATTTAGGGACAAAAAAGGATAATAGTTGTTGGTTATAAAAAAAGACGGAGTGAGTATATTATTGCATTAATTATCTCTCAAACATATTTTTTTCCTACTCATTCTCACTATCTTCATAAATAAGGATATTTTTTCAAATTCTGACCTTGTTCAAAGGGACTTAAATCCCTTCCATTGGACCTAACTATAGTTAATATGGGGTCTTGTGTGTTTATGTATGTGAAAATGTTATGCCTGCAGCTCTTATTGTCAAGATTAGGGACCCTCTTGTTCTGTTAGTTTTGAGCATATATTCAGAAAAGCCATCGACAAATGCACCGATTGGCTCGAACATCATGTTCCAGCCTGAAAACTTCAACATTAGGATTCTTTTCTTAATTCTGATTTGATTTGAATTTGTTGTCATTTCCACGTCATTGTCCATGTTCTTAAAATCATTTTTTTAAAAAAAAAAAAAGGTTATGCCTTAATTAGGGATCTTCTCTTGAATTTTCATAATTCTTCATTGTGTTTTGACCAGCCATAATTCTTCATTATTAGTTCAGTGTACATATGCACCCATTTACTGTTTTTAGGTATGCAAAAATAGCAACGTTACATTCAATATAAATTGACTTTGACCTTATATTATCATAAATTAATTCTTGTATGCATTGTATAAAAATAAAAATATCAATTACATTGCACGATTTAATTAAAGAACAAGAAGACTTGCTACCGATTCTTCTCATTTAATGTTCATCATAGCAATAAACACCATGCATGTACTTATAGACTATCTAAAATTTGATTTGGATGGTCAAATTTAAAATTTTTAATATGCCACTTTTTTAATGATAAATTTTTTTTATAAAAAAAAGACAGTTATAAGATTATCTTTATTTTAAATTATGTACTCCTCCGGTCCTTAATATAAGACCCATTTAACTAATTTGATTAGATTAAGGAAGTTAGGTAAGTTAGTTAATTATAAAAAATGTGACACGTTTTTCCTAAAACACCATAATCATCTTTCTTAATACCCCTCTCCCTCTTCTACACTTGATTATGATTGAGGAAATATCTATAGGGGTAATTTAGAGAAAATTGATAAATATAAGAAATGGGTCTTATATTTAGGACCAAAACCAACTCACCAATTGGGTCCTATATTAAAGACCGGAGGAGTATCTAATAAAATAAAAAAATAATTTAAAATATAAAAAATATTTAAATTAAATCTGAACCATCTAAAATAAATCTAGATGGTCTAAATTGGAATCTAGATCAGATACACACCTCGGGCTAACATACGATGTGCTGATCATCTCGCCAAGGAGGCGCCCATGCTTATGGAAGACATGACTATGGTGTGGCACCCACCAGCTGAATATTTATCTGGCCTTAGAGATAACTTAGAGTAGCTACTTCCGCTTTTACTAGTTCCTTTCAAGTTGTAATCTTGCTTTCTCATCCAAATTAAAATGAGCACTTTGTATTGTTTTTTTGCATGTGCATGGATGTGTTGTACATGGCTTAATGCTTATAGTTTAAAAACTAGATTCCCATTAAAGAATGTGTTTGGGGGACATGGGGCTTTTATAAATTTTCTCCCTCCATTTCAATTACTAGTATATTGTTTCTTTTTCTCTCTGGCAAAAAAAAAAAAACATATTGTTTCTTTTTCTTAACAACCCTCCGATTTATTAATTCAATTCAATGATAGAAAAATGAAATCGGGTCCGACTATACCAGATCGGACTTGCTGACCGGATCAAATCGGACTCATTCAGTCCAGTTTGACCCTGCATATTAATTAAAAATTACAACATATATAATCTATCATTTTCATTTGTTAAATAATTTATAAACTAACAACAACTTTTTGTAAATTACAACGACGTACAATTCCATTAGATCATATATATATATATATATATTACAAGGAGCCTTCTTGAATTTGAATTTTATTAAATCAGATACAATCATTTTTAGAAAAAATTGGGATAAATTTCTCATTGAGAAATTAATCAACAAATAATTCTTATTAAGGACTTCATGTAGCTTAATTTTCCGTATGTGCATTCATTTTCCATTTTCCCTTGTGTATTTTTTTGGGTGCCATTGAACTTTCATTATATGCAATCCATCCTTCCTATGTGCAAATTAGTTCCCTTGTCTAATACTTTATGCAAACCATTTTTTTGTGTGTAACTTAACTTCCCTTATGTACAATTTATTTTCTCTTGTGCAATTCATCATCCTGGAGAGCAATTCCTCAGTCACGTGGTATGTGTGTGGTTTAGGGTAGTGAATCAAGGATATCAAAATGCGGTGAAGGTGATTTTGGGATAAGGATGCTACCAGTGATAAAGTGGTGTTTTCTCAATGTTGGAAGCAAGGAAGGTCTTTGATTAGGGCTAAATTTAACGAGAAGAGCTTATGGCATTACCAAGAAAAGGAAGAAGACAATGAATTGGTGATAGAATCTAGAGATGAAATTTGCAAATTCCGTCACACCAAAAATCATTATAATTGATTACGGATTGGCCGGGTTGCAGGTTGTTTGCTTACCCCTAGCTCTCACTCCTATAAGAAGGAGAACACAAGTTCAAATCTAAAAAACACACTTGCTGAAATGGCTTGAGAAGATACTTTAAGTTATACCCGAAAAAAATTTAATGGTACTCATTGTTTTTATTTTCCATAAAATTATCTGAAAATTTGAGTTAGCATCTTTCAAAATTTAATTTATACGTTTTCCTTTAAAAATTGAAAAATAAAAATATGAATAATTAAATAAAAATTAGTCTCCACCTTCCATTCGCTGCCATTATAATGCGAAATGCGAATTCATTGCATATCTTAAAAATAAAATATACTTAGGCCAATATCTCTCTCTCTATAGATATATATGTATGTATGTATATTAGTGACTTTTATCGATATATATACACACGGGTTATATATGAAGAATTAAAGATAATGTTAGCCATTAAAAAAAAAAGTTACATAGAAATATAAATTTTTTTGTTAAAAAATATTATTTTGAATTTAGTGAAAAATAGTTGTAAATAAATGAGAGTAAAAGTTGATTGTCATGATCCAATAACCAAAGATCAAAGATTAAGATAAAAGAAGATAGAATGGAAGAAATTTAAATTTAATATAATGAATGATAACATATAAATACCCCTCCGGCCTCCGCCATTATGGGACCGATGTCAGAGAGCTTCTCTCTGTTTCATTCCACTTTCCGCCTTTCTTTCTTCTTCTTTCTCCCTCCACTTTCTCAACCATGAGCGCAGAAATTCGGTCCCACAAGCGACCAGCCATTGACCAGATGCCACCGCAGCCTAAACCACCGTCTATCTTACGACTGAAGGACGATTATGTACCGCCAGAACATGAACAATTGGTTCGACTTACTCTCGCTACAGGTTCTTCTTACCAGTCTCCGCCAAAAAAGCCACCGCCTCCTCCGCCTCTGAAGTCACCACCCCACCCGTCTCTTTTACAACTAATTCCTCCATCCTCCTCCGCCAACACCTCACGGTCACCACAACCGCCGCTTGAATCTCAACCCCACCCATCTTTCTTACAACTATTGTCTCAATTCTCCTCCTCATCAAGGTCCCCGCCGCAACCACCGTTTTCACTTGGTTTACCGTTATCCCAGCTACAGCCGCCAGCCTTACCTGTGCCGGCGCCACCGAAATCACAACCCCATCCGTCTCTTCTACTGCCTTCTTCCTCCTCACCGTACAGTGGACCGCCACCAGGATTCCATTTTTCAATGCCTTCATCCTCCCGTCAATTGCACATGGAGAACGTTTCAACCCAAAAACCGCAGGCGCAGCCATCCCCACCAGAACAACCGGAACCAGCAGATCAAATTCAACCACCAGAAGGTCAAGCTCATGGGTCTGGTGCCAGACGGGCACGTAACTACCAGAAGCCTGGATGGGAGTTGACCATAGAGCCACCATATCCATGGGCTTCAAACATGAGGGCAAAAGTTTTAAGCATTGACGAATTAATATCCAAGGATATCCTTGTGATAACTGGCGACGTTTATTGTAAGGAGTGCAAGAAGCAGTTCCAGATGCAGTACGATTTGCTTTCTAAGTTCTCCGAAGTCGTTAGCTTCCTAGTTGACGAAAACGACAAGATGCATAATCGAGCACCAGAGGTTTGGTTAAAACCTGAGGATTTAGACTGTAACTTGTGTAATAAAAGCAGATGTGTTCAACCAGTGATATCTGACAAGAAGAGAGGCACGAATTGGCTTTTTCTTTTTCTGGGACAAATGATTGGATTTTGCAATCTCCCTCATCTCAGGTACTTCTGCAAGCATACCGGCCATCACAGAACTGCGGCCAAAGATCGATTGGTTTATTTAGCTTTTATCACTTTACATTGTCAGTTAGATCCTGAAGCTTCTGATCTATATAATTAAAATGTAGCTAGCTGAGATATATAGGTCAGAGTATGCGTTTTCTTTTGCTTCCCTTTAAACAAGTTTATCTGATTTCGTATCATATATTTTGGTGAACCATTTTATTTTTGTGGTTCATGGCTACTATAAGCTAGTCCAGTTTATTTTGGCAGAAGTAGACGTTTCATACTCTAATACTTTAGGCTGTTCTCTTATTTCATTTTAGTTAGTTTTCTAATTTAATTTGTTCCAATCATTATTATTTTTTAAATTTAAACTTTATATCTCGACATTTGATAGTGTTTCATTAACATATAAAATAATAAAAACTAATAGTCTTAATTAGAAGACTAGATCAACCCTTTGAGTTTCCAAAGACTTAAATTTAATGAGCATCCTTCTTCTCATGCATGGAAACTATCCTTTCTCATGTGACTTTGCTCATGTTTGCCTCTAGCTAATATTGGAATCTTGATATATACTTTTAAAAATTAAATTACTCCAACAGATTTAAAGATAGATAAGATATCATTTTCTAGCTTCCAATTATCATTCAAAACAGTATATTATTAGAATCCTTAATATATTTTTGTTTAAGTAATAGCATCCAAGGCACATCAACACAGCAAATTATAAATAAATTTCCAGCACATAAGCATGTAAATATAACCCATATCATATATATACTAACAAGAGTTGGGTTTAACAGAAGTGACTAATCGGACACTTATTCCTATAATATATATATATATATATATATATAATAACCCCCATCATATCATTATAATCATTTAAGCATCCCATGATGTCCCTAAAACACAACCAACAGCACTTCATTCAAGAGAAGTGAATCATGTTAGAATTTATTTTCTTTATTAATTCAATTCAGTATATATGCAAGAAAACAAACATGTCAGGAATTTTGAAAAAAAATAAAAAAAAAGTTATATTATTAGCTCATAAACAGATTTAAAGATAGATAAGGTGTCTTTCTCTACTTCATCTTCATGCGTTGAAGATATTTTTTCTTGATAACACGGGATGAAGATATATTAAACAAGATAAATTAAGATTTCTTCTATGCATGACTGCATGAGTAATCAAATTAAAGAGATTGATAAGATTTATTTATTGTAGTTCATCCATTGAAAATAAGTATATATTGCAAAACCAGCTTCCAGAGAACTCTTCGTTTAATGATATCCCATGTTGGACGAGTTGTTGGACGTGGGTGGGTGTGTCCTTTCCCTTGAAACCAAAACTTGACAAACATGCCATTCACTCAAGTATAGTTAAATCGATAAATTTTTCGGTCAAAAATTTGAAAATTTTAAATTTAAAAATATCTAATCAATTATATATCTTATACTCTCGTGTAAGTTTAAAATATAAGTCATTTTAATTTCAACCTTCTATTGAAACTAAGAAAGAGTGATTAACTCATCAAATTTATCTTAAATTTGGGGAAAATCAACTTTAATTTTCCCTTATTCAAATATGCGCCTCACATCTCTCTTATTTCCCAATATATAATATATACAACCAATAAATTGAGATAAGATTGAAAAAGGTAATTTTTAATTTTTAAACAATATTATGAAGGAACCAGTTTCAACCCTCATCCACTACCATGGTGCTCTACAAATTTAGGCCATTTATATTCAATATAGATGATTGAGATTTCATTCGATGTACTCTTATTTTTTTCAAAATCTATTTGTTAAAATACTTTTTCCTTTAATAGATGCATAATTGAAATAAAAAATTCTTTTAACTATGAGTTTTTTAAAATATATATATTTTTTTAACTTAAAATTATCAGTTAAAAATTTTAAATTCGGACTATTCAAATTGTACTTGAATGAGCACCGTGATACTTACTCCGATCACCTGGTTCATCGTGAGTTTCTTCTAAAAGGCCCACTTGAACGTAATTCATGCGTAGAATATTAAATGATAAAACAAATTATCAAACACATACACAACCAACTAATACACACACACACAAACACAACATATATATATATATATATTCTTAATTAGCTCATGGAGACCAGTTATCTAAGAACTGCACTTTAAAGTTGGACGTTAGGTTAAGCTTTGGGGATGAATTTGAGCGATGATTAAAATTTTCGCAAAACTTCCTTGATTGATCTAAGAGTTGAGGCTCAAGACAGGCCACCACTCACAAAAAGAAAAACAGTCAATTAGCAACCGAAATCTGTTCGTCGTTAATCTATTGGAAATTTTATCACTAAATCAGCTTAGGAAGAGAAATTATATATTCTGTCGCTATTCTGTTGGTGACAGGATTTCATCGCTAAATTTCATTGCAAACCAATTCTATTACTAATTTTCATTGCTAACTGCATTTTTTAAAGTGATTGAAATTTATCTTTTGATCAAGAGAAAATCATCGGAAAATTATCGAAGTTCATGAAGGGCCTTCATATCAAGTTCAAGATTGTTCTAGTTTTTAATGTCACTTTTAACTACTATAATGATATTTTCCCTCATTGTTGTTCTACTGAATAATTTTAGGTTTTTATTATCTTGAAATTTTGTCCTTTTTTAATTTGAAATTTTTTTCCAGTCAAGTTTACAGGTATTCGAATTTGAGACTTGATTGATTTGTCCAATTTAGATCAATAATTTTTTTAAGGGAGAACTGCAATTAGGTTCTATTCAAGGGAATTAAATACAAAAATGTCCCTTGAAATCATGAAATTATTCTGAAGTCTCAAGGGACCTTTTTGCAATAAATTTTATTATTTAATTACCAAATTACCCTTTTTTAAAAAAAAATTTATATTGACAACTGAAAGAGCAGTGGTTAACAACTCAAGGTGCAAGAATTGACAACTATCACGGCTGGTTTGACAACACATTTTCTCAGCATATCACACCATAAGTTGTCAAACCAGCCACGATAGTTGTCAATCCTTGTACCCTGAGTTATCAACCACTGCTCTTTCAGTTGTCAATACAAACTTTAAAAAAAAAAAAAAGGTAATTTGGTAAGTAAATAAATAAAATTTAATACAAAAAAAATTTTAGGACTTTAAAATAATTTCATGATTTCAAGGGACCTTTTTGTATTTAATTCCCTTGAATGGGACCTAATTGCCATTTCCCCTTTGTTTAATTTTAAAAATATAAATTTTGTGTTTTTTTTAAAATTACAAATTACATATATATGTATATATAGATACAAGTTCTAAAAATGAATTACGTATTGTCAAGTCATTAAATATCTACAAGATTATTTGTGCGCGTACTTAATTTAGTTTGAAACGTTTGGATGAAAGCATCGTGTTCGGAATGACTGTACTAATCACCTCGCTGCGGCCACATATTCTGCTATTTCAGTGATGGGCATAATATATTTTTGGCCAAATAACTTAATTTATTTTTCATAAATATATATGCACACACTACCTTGTCTTTAATATAAAACCCAATTGACTAGTTTGAAAATTTTAAGAAAGTTACTGAATTACTTAATTATAACATAGTACATGATCTCTCCAAAATACTTATATAGATCATTAGATTATACTACTACATTAACTTATAAGTAAAACAAATTAGTTTAGAAAAATAATAAATATAAATAGTTTAAAGCAATTTAATAACATTATTAATTTTTTTCAAATTAGTCAATGATGGTCTTATATTAAGCATTGGAATTAGTACAGATTTTTCAAAATGATGAAGCAATATGGACAGTGGCAAAAACTGGTAGGCATGCAGTCAAGAGAGGCTACTATGATGCTAAGTTGTCTAGCTCCATCAACAATTTCGTGATTTATTTACTTTCATCATGTATTCTAATTAAAGATTAACATAAAACCTTTAAAAATGTGTAAATAAATATTTAGGTATATGAATAAAGAATTTGGTTAGGCATTAGAAAATTCTCTAAATTAAATATATAATTCTAAATAATAATCAACATTATGGGATTTAAATCATATCATGTTGGGTTCTGAAATTTCAAATAATATGGAGGGAATATGGAGACCACTAGAGTCCATACATCCTTTTTTAAACGTTAATCTTAAGTCGTACTTAATCCTTATATGGAACTTGTCATTGACAATCCTAAACATTGAAAAACAAAGCATACACTCACTGGGATATACTCTCGGATCTAATTGAAACTAACCACAAACAAAACAAGCTGAAACAAAAAGCCCAATCAATCCAAAAGCTGCTTATTGATTGTATAGATCATAAGCTTTTTGATCTAATTGACAGTGTAAAGCGGTATAAGCTAACTTAACCAATGGATCTTTGGCTTCACTTGTGGGAAGGTTGTTATGCTTGCAGAAGTACTTGAGATGAGCGAGATTGCAATATCCAATCATTTGTCCCAGAAACAGAAAAAGCCAATTCGTCTCTCTCTTCTTCCCAGAGATCACTGGTTGAACACACTTCCTTCTGCCACACAGCTTACAGTCTTTTATCACATCATGCATATTGTCGTTACCATTCACCAGGAAGCTAACAACATCATAGAACTTGGATGGAAAATCGTACTCAATCTGGAACTGCTTCTTGCACTCCATACAGTGAACGTCACCACTTATTACGATGATATTCTTGGATATTAATTCCTCCAGGCTTAAAACTTTTGCCCTCATGTTTGAAGCCCATGGGTATGGTGGCTGTATGGTTGGCTCCCATGCCGGCTTATTGTCGTTACGTGCACGTCCGGCACCGAACCGATGAGCTTGGGCTTCTGATGGTGGAGCTAGTTCTGCTGGTGATATCTGCGCCGGCCACTTTAGGGTAGAACCGTTGTCTCTGTGCGATTGACGGGAGGATGAAGGCATTGAAAAATGGAATCCTGGCGGTGGTTCTGTATACTGGGAGGAAGATGAAGGGATTAAAAGAGACGGATGGGGTTGTGATGTGGGTGGTGCGGGCGCTGGTAGGAATGGCCGCTGTTGGATAAAGATGCTATTCGGAGCAGGTTCAATATATTGTGAGGACGATGAACGCCATAAAAGAGACGGATGGGGTTCTGATATCGGTGGCGCCGGCCCTGGTATTAATGGCGGCTGTCGGATAAAGATGCTATTCGGCTCTGATTCTATATACCGTGAGGAAGACGGAGGCAGTAAAAGACAAGGAGGATGGGGTTGTGATATGGGTGACGCCGGCGCTAGTAGGAATGGCGGCTGTTGGATAAAGATGCTATTCGGCTCAGCTGATTCTATATACTGTGAGGACGATGAAGGCAGTAAAAGACGGGAAGGATGGCGTTCTGATATAGGTGACGCCGGCGCTGGTAGGAATGGCCGCTGTTGGATGAAGATGCTATTCGGCGCGGGTTCTATATATTGTGAGCACGATGAACGCCATAAAAGAGACGGATGGGGTTCTGATATCGGTGGCGCCGGCCCTGGTAGTAGTGGCGGCTGTCGGATAAAGATGCTATTCGGCTCTGATTCTATATACCGTGAGGAAGACGGAGGCAGTAAAAGACAAGGAGGATGGGGTTGTGATATGGGTGACGCCGGCGCTAGTAGGAATGGCGGCTGTTGGATAAAGATGCTATTCGGCTCTGATTCTATATACTGTAAGGACGATGAAGGCAGTAAAAGACGGGAAGGATGGCGTTCTGATATAGGTGACGCTGGTGCTAGTAGGAATGGCAGCTGTTGGATAAAGATGCCATTCGGCGCTGGTTCTGTGTACTGTGAGGACGATGAAGGCAGTAAAAGAGACGGATGGGGCTGTGATATGGGTGGCGCCGGCGCTGGTAGGAATGGTGGCTGTTGGATAAAGATGCTATTCGGCGCTGGTTCTATATACTGTGAGGACGATGAAGGCAGTAAAAGAGACGGATGGGGTTGTGATATGGGTGGCGCCGGCGCTGGTAGGGATGGTGGCTGTTGGATAAAGATGCTATTCGTCGCTGATTCTATATACTGTGAGGACGATGAATGCAGTAAAAGACAAGGAGGATGAAGTTCTGATATGGGTAATGCCCGCGCTGGTAGGAATGGCGGTTGTTGGATAAAGATGCTATTTCGCTGGGATGACGGTAAAGCAAGGCAACACTGTAGTTGAGGCGGTGGTTCCGATGATCGTGAGTAGGAGGAGGATGGAGGCATTTGTTGAAGAAGAAACGGAAAGGGTGGTGATTCCGGAGGAGGCGGTGGGTTTTGTGGCGGGGACTGGTAATTAGAGCCTGGTGCTAGAGTAACCAATTCTTGGCGTTCTGGTTCCACATATTCGTCCCTTAGGCGCAAGATAGATGGTGGTTCCGGCGGCGGCTGCTGGTCAGTGGAACCTGTGTGTTCTCCTGGACGCTCCATCTTCGATCCCTCCGCCCTTGCTTCGCCGTTTCTGCTTTTCAAGATCGAATCTGACTCTTTGTAATTAATAATTACCGTCGGGGATCGCAGTCAGTGACAATCTTTCAGTTTTCTTGGAACAAGAAATGCCGCAAAGAATCTGGGAAGAGTAGAATCGTTTTTCTTCCTTACGGAAATCTGAAAATTCCAAATGAAACGAATGATCTTGGAAGCACAGTGCGAGACGACCATTAAGAATTGAAAGAAGGTTGAGGATAGATACCGGCGAGATTAACAACGGATAAAATAAGTTGGCGGACTCTGGTAATCGGCGCCGGCGGAATTAATCAGATTATGGGCGGCGAGATTCTTGACTGAGCTGTATAAGTTCACGGGGAAGACCTCTTCGTCCCTACTCGCTAATCCCCAACTCAATCTTGCTGAGACATTTTGACGAAATTTCATGTGTTTATATGTGTGTGTGTGTGTGTGTATGCGCATAGATGTTTGAATGTATAGAGACACGCACTCCCTGGCTCATTTTTTAATAACGTCATCACAACTATGAAAAATATTTTTATTTGTCTTAATAATATTTAATGATAATATTTATTTTTTGTTAAAATATAATTGATACAATATTATTTTTTTTATTTTAATTTTTACAAGTTTAGTGACTTTATGGCACAAGGCCGCCAGCTAAATAACTTCATTTTATTCTTATTTTAATTGGATTAATACAAATATAATTGACGGGAAGTCATCGCATTATGATTAATTTTTTTTAACAGTTCAAGCCAATTATTTCTGTTTAGATATGCCTTACTTTCCCTTAAGATATATGCTATAGCCACGCAATGTGGTGGAAAATTGGAAATATATCGAAATAACTATATACCCTTTATACATGATGGTAAGTCTCAAAAATACTTCTCTTGCCTTTAATGCAGAAGGCAATTAATTAATTTAAGGAAAATAAGTAAAAATTAATAGGAAAAATGATTAAAAGAATACATGTTAAATTTTAAAATTACAAATAGATGATTTTGACATGTTAAAATCATTGCAAAAATAGTCAAAACCATTATAACAATAGCCAGCATCACTTGTCTTTTTAAAATTTAACAGGTGTTTTTTTGGGTCATTTTTCCAAATTAATATGTCATTTAATAGCATGCTATTTTTCCATTTAATAACATGCTATATCTTGAAGAACTCCGATAATGAGGACTCTCATGACAGCTTTTTTTTTAGGTGTGGACTTGACCTTTTGCTTGGCTTTTACGCCCGTTCGAGCAAGCTCTTGTAGCCAAAGAATGAAATTTTCTTTTGCCTAGCCTATTGTGCAGCATGGTTAGCCATTAATTGCTAGTCTTATGCGGGTGTCCTTCAAATTAATTGGGTTCTTTTTCGGACCTGGCTTCTCTCAGCTGACAAGGTCCCTCCGCTGCCCTCCTCTACCCAAAACACTGCCGTTTTGGGTGCAAAATCAGGGGAGCTGATTGCTTTTTTTTTTTTTTTTGTATTCCCTTTTTTTTGTATTTTTGTTTTTTTTTAAAGCCA
Source organism: Neltuma alba (assembly GCF_004799145.2). Classification (NCBI taxonomy): domain Eukaryota; kingdom Viridiplantae; phylum Streptophyta; class Magnoliopsida; order Fabales; family Fabaceae; genus Neltuma; species Neltuma alba. The sequence goes on along the minus strand of NW_021633283.1, from coordinate 57,916 downwards.
GGTCACTAAAAAAATATTTTATAATACTGAATGTAAAAAAAATTATTTTAGGATATTTGATGCTTATGAAAAAAATGTTTTAAAATGCTAAATGTATCAAAAAATATTTTAGAGTATTAAGTGTACCAAAAATTATTATGAGACATTAGGTGCTACCAAAAAAATATTTTAGATGCTACTAAAAAAAAAAGGAATACAAAAAAAAAAGGCAATCAGCTCCCCTCATTTTGCACCCAAAACGGCAGTGTTTTGGGTAGAGGAGGGCAGCGGAGGGACCTTGTCAGCGGAGAGAAGCCAGGTCCGTTCTTTTCCCACCACTTCATCTTTCGAAATTACTCCTCCGGTCCTTAATATAAGACCCAATTCTTGAGTTGGTTTTGGTCCTAAATATAAGACCCATTTCTCATATTTATTAATTTTCTCTAAATTACCCCTATGGATACCCCCTCAGTTATAGTCAAGTAGAAGAGGAAGATGAGGTATTAAGAAAGATGATTATGGTGTTTTAGGAAAAATGTGTGATTTTTCTTATAATTAGCTAACTTACCTAACTTCCTTAATCTAATCAAATTAGTTAAATAGGTCTTATATTAAGGACCGGAGGAGTACTAAATTGTGATATTCAAGTTGACCATGTGTCTGTCACCAATAGTATAAGTGTTGGTTGATTTGCTATTGTTGTTTTCCTTCTGACTAAATTTAGTTAATAACTATGATTATGGGAGTACTCAATTAGTGCTCATCATATTCATAGCAATGAATACCGTGTATTTATCCTTGTAATGCAATCTAGATCATCCAAAAATTGATATGGATAATTTAGATTTAAGATTTTTAGTGTGCAATTTTTAAATAATAAATTTATTTTTTTCAAAAAATATGTTAGTTATAAGATTATTTTTATTTTAAATTCTATATTTATTAAAACAAAAAATTAATAAAAATATATTTAACAAATTAAATTCAATACAGACCATCTAATATCCATCTGGATGGTCCAAATTACAATGAGTAATTCATGCTTTCATTGCAATAAGCATGACATGTGCTCCTGTGATTATGTATGGTACTTTGATAATTTTATTTTATGAAGGAAAAAAAAATGAAACCTTGATTTGTGACTTAGAAAATCAATACTACAACATGACTTTACCGATTTTACATTCTAAAATTTGATTATCGCGTATTCTAAAATGTATTTAATCTGATCTTTATTTATCTCTTTATCTTGATTAACAAAAACTAAATTAAATTATAAACTTTCTGGTCAAAAAAAAAATTAAATTATAAACTAAAAAGGAAACGAATTAAAGTTTATTTTGAAACTTAAGACTCTTTGTTCTACCTGGAAGGAAATTAAAATTTGAAAAAATTTTACCGGCAAATATGATTTCATTATATAGAGTCGAAATACAAAACACCAATACAAGACTCAAGGAAATTGGATCAAAGAAGGACCAACAAAGCAATTTACAAGCGAACAAAGAAAGAAATGGCAATAGAAATATATAAAAACCCATCTTCTTTGAGCCTATCCTCTTCGAAGCCAATGTTCTATCAGGCCAATATCATGATTCAAGATTAATATAAAACCTTGGAAAATGTGAAAAAATTTAGGTATATGTCTCCAAAAAAAAAAGTAGGTATATGAATAAAGAATTTAGTTAAGCATTAGAAAATTCTCCAAATTAAATTTATAATCCTAAATATTATTCTAACAAGGGATTTAAATCATATAGATCTATGTTTAATTTGGTTTTGAAATTCCAAACAAGGAGGGACAACCGAGAATGACATATGAAGACCGCTAGAGTAGTCCAAAGATCTTTTCTAACATTATTATTTCTTGTCAATTTATCATATTGTCCCCCTCCTCCTTTATGAAAAATAACTGTTACTACTCAGCTTGTAATTCTCATTACTCATTAGTTATAGTTAAAGTTATTTCTTGCCATAACTAACTCATTGAGCTTCAATACCGAGAAATACTCGATTTCTGAAAAGCAGTTGTAGTCCCTCTAGTCCATGATATAAAAAGTCGGTTAACTTTTCTCACATTCTAAAAAATGAAAATTTAGTTATTAAATATTCATTAAAATGATAAAATTTTCCTATCTTACTCCTAAAAAATTACAAAGTTGCTTTCAATGTTACACTTTTATTCTCTCTCATCTCTCTCCTATATTTAATATGGGCAAAAGTGAAAAAAAAATCACATTAATTATGTGGACAACGTCATACAATTTGGACCATAATTTTCTGCCAATCGATGTCTTATATTGTTGGACCGGAAGGAGTAATTGAACCTGTAATTATCATTAACTAATAATCAAAATCCTTAAGCCTTATATGGATCTCCTCATTGACTTCCAGGTGAGTACTAATCCTAAACATTGAGTAATAATCCTGAACATTGAAAATCAAAGCATACTCTCACTTATGTGTGTGTGTGTGTGTGTGTGTGTGTATCCAAGCTAATTATAGATCTGAAGCTCTCGCGTCGAGCTAGTTATTGAAACCAAAAATAAACTGTATCAGTAGCACATTAAGATGAAAGAAAAAGGCCTAAACCTTGAGAAACAGTGCATACATGGATCCAAAAGCTAGCTAGTTATTATACAGATCAGAAGCTTTGCTGGGATCTAATTGAGAGTGCAAAGTGGCATATGCTGAATAAACCAATCGATCTTTGGCTGCAGTTCTATGTTTGTCGTTATGCTTGCAGAAGTACCAGAGATGATAGAGATTGCAACATCCAATCATTTGCCCCAAAAACAGAAAAAGCCAATTCGTGTTTCTCTTCTTGCAGGGGATCACTGGTTGAACACACTTTTTTCTATCACACAACTTACAGTCTAAGCCCTCAGGTTTTAACCAAACATCTGGTGCTCGATTATGCATGCCTCCCATATTCCCAGCTATGAAGCTAACAACTTCAGAGAACTTGGATGGCAAATCGTACTCCATCTGGAACTGCTTCTTGCACTCCTTACAATAAACCTCCCCACTTATTACGATCATATTCTTGGATATTAATTCCTCCATGCTTAAAACCTTTGCCCTAATGTTTGAAGCCCATGGATATGGTGGCTTTATGGTGGGCTCCCATCCTGGCTTCTTGTAGTTACGTGGACGTCTGGCACTGGGCCGACGATGAGCTTGGCCTTCTGATGTTTCATCTGCCGGTGGCTGTGAGAAGGATGAAGGCAGTAAAACAGACGGATGGAGTTGTGATATGGGTGGCGCCGGCGCTAGAAGGAATAGAGGCTGTAAGTTAGAGATGTTATTAAACTGGGATGACGGTAAAGCAATGAAACGCTGTGGTTCCGGTGATTGAGAGGAGAATGAGACAATAGTTGTAAGAAAGAAAGACGGGGTTGTGATTGAGGCGGTGGTTCCGATGATCGTGCGAAGGAGGAGGATGGAGGCATTAGTTGTAGAAGAGACGGATGGGGTGGAAATTCCGGGGGAGGAGGAGGAGGCGGTGGCTTTTGTGGTGGCGACTGGTAATTAGAACCAGTTGCGAGAGTAAGTCGAACCAATTCTTCGTGCTCTGGTGCCACATATTCGTCCTTTAGGCGCAAGATAGACGGTGGTTCCGGCCGCGGCTGCTGGTCAGTGGAACCGGCGTGATCTTCTGAATTCTGAATCATCGATCCTTCTGACAATTCCGCCCTCTTGCCGTTTATCGAATTTGAATCTTTGTAATTAATAATTACCGTCGGGGATGGCAGTCGAGGATAATCTTTACATTATCTTGGAACAAGAAATGCCACAAAGAATCGTTCTTCCTCTTACGGCAATCTGAAAATTCGAAAGGAAACGAATGATCTCGGAAACACAATGCAAGACGACCTTTAAGAAATGAAAGAAGGTTGAGGATAGATACCAGGGGGAGATTAACAACGGATAAAATAGGTCGGCAGACTCTGGTAATCGGCGCCGGTGGAATTAATCAGATTATGGGCAGCGAAATTCTTGATTGAGTTGTATAAATTCACGGGGAAGACGTCTTCCTTCCTGCTCGCTAATCACCAGCTACCAGCTCTTCAATCTTTCTGAGACATTTTGAGGAACTTTGTTGTGTTTGATATATACACACAAACATGGGTGGTAAAATTTATAGGGACAGACGCTCCGTGACTCATTTTTAATTACCTCATCACAAATAGGAAAATTAGCAGCAAAGTATATTGTTAAGTTACTAAATATGGTAAAATATTAATAATAATAAATATTTTCATTTATTTTTAAAAATATTTAATTATAATAATGTTTGGTGTAAAATATAATTGATGCAATATTATTTTATTATTTTATTTATTTTAATGTTTACATTTATAATTATAAAGTATAAAAAATAGTATATGAAAATAAATAATAAATAATAATTATAAATTTGATCCTAATTAGCTGTTTTCAAACCAGTTTACAAATTATTTTATTTTTCAAATAACAGAAATTCTTAAGAAAAGGTTGCTGACTAGTTTTTGTATTATATTGTATTTTTTAAATTTTACTTTATTTTAAATAGTAAATTTATAAGAAACCATTATAAGTTTACTGACATTATGGCACAGGCCAAGGCCACCAGCTAAATAACTTCATTTTATTCTTATTTTCTATTGATATAAATATAATTGACAGGTTGCGTTATCATTATTTTTTTTATAGTTCAAGCCAATTATTTGTAATTAGATATGCCATAGTTTCCCTTAAGATACATGCTATTGCTATACAACGTGCTGGAAATAAATCTGAATAAGCACATACCCTTTATACATAATGGTAAGTCCCAAAAAATACTTCTCCCGTCTTTAGAGAAGCCACTTAATTAATTTAAAGAAAATAAGGAAACTAAGTAAAAATCACTACCTCTGATCCTAATTATAACAGCTTATTTATAGTCTATAAACGAAGTCTTATAATTAGAATCAGAGATAATAACATGTTATTTAACATGCTATTTAGCTCATTCCTTGCAACTCACAAGATTGCTAATCTCACGACAACAACCGGATCAATGAGTGGAACTATTAACTTTTGAGGTGTCAACTTCACCTTTTGCTTGGCTTTTACACCCATTCGAACAAGTTTTTTCGGTCAAAAAAAATTTTTTTTTTTTTTTGCTTAGCCTGTTGTGTAAATTTTGTCAAGAGGGAAGGATACTGTTGCACCTCCCTAATCGTTTCAGACTTCCTCTACTGTCCCCTTAACTTGATCCTTTTTGATCGATTTGCTAGTGGTGGATTGTTGATCACCTAGAGGGTACATTTGACCATCCATCAGCTATAATGTGAAGGCTGGTTAGAAAACATTCTTGCCAAAAAAAAAAGAAATTTATTGGGAATCATTGAGTGAATTGAATTCCTAATTAGAAAAGCCAACTTGCTTGCGGGTTGGTTAGCCAATATTACTGGTCTTAAGTGGGTGTCTATTAAATTAGGTTCTTTGCGCACTACCAATTATGCGAAGCTCAAGAAAACCTAATCAAACCAACATAGAAGCATGAATCTATCATAAAACATAAACGTAATTATAAACACACAAAAATAAGAGAGAAGCATATGATGCTCCTCTATGTAACTGATCAGTCAGCAAAACAAAATTGTATCTGCACAAATAATTAATGGAGGGTCAAGCTGCAATCATATGGTAGTTACGTGATAAACCCTTAATGAACAAAATAAGGAATTAACTACAAACGAAACCCTAGCTAATTACAGTCAGTCACATATCCTAATCGTTTCTTCCATCTGAACCGAATTTGACTCGGACAATGAGATTCTTGGCAGAACAGCAACGCTTTCTTCCATCTTCATCACGCGCCGAGACGGAGCGTGGGCTTATTCCATCCTTGCTTTCACAGGTACCAGTACAGTCTTCTTCTTCTTCTTCTCCGGTCAACAGAGGAACGTTCAGATCAGGGAGGAGAAAAGGACCTGAAGATTCAGCACAAGACTGTTTGACCTTCTTCCTCTGCGACGATCTTCTGTCATTATCAACAAGTCTCGAGGAGGGATTCCGATGATGATGATGATGATGATTCTGCGATGTTTTTGATGACCTCTTCAGGGTGATTTTTCTGATGTTCTTGGAATTTGGGAACGGAAGAGGCGTTTTCCGGCGACTCAGCGGAGTGGGCCTGCGCATTGATGGCTTCTTCTTGGAGCCCCAGGAGAAAGGAAACATGCCTCGAGCCTCAGAATGGTCGATCAAAATAGGAAATCGAAGCAAAATGCGAGCGACTTCCAGTTCATCAGTCTCATCAAAAGCCATATCAGGAGCGAACTAACGAAATATGATTTTGAGTCGTGAGAGCAAAAGGAAGGGATTCGTGGTTAATTTCGATCGGTGGGGGTAGGGCACCTCGCACTCAGGGATCGATCTCACTTATAGTCAAAGTCAATGCACGTGAGACCCCAAGCGTCAGCAAATATCTTCCGAAGTTTTAGTAGGTGGGCCCACTCTTTATTGACTAAACAATATTATTTTTTGACCAAAGGTAAGTAGTGGTATTAGCGATTCTTTAATTAGTTGAAAATGCTTTCAAATGTTTTTTCAAATTATTTTATCGAATAATTTATAGATAATATGAAATATTTCTCTACTCCATCTATTATTAATTAATTATATGTAAATTAAATTGATAAATTTTTTGGTCAAACAAATTTGGAAATTCCAAATTTAAAAACAATTAAGTATATACATCTTGTACTTGTTCCCTCCAAAACGTAACCCCCTCTTCAACTCCCTCACCAAAACTAAATTAACTCACTAAATCTATCTTAAATTAAAATAAATTTTCAACTTTTTCCTCATTCAAACATGCACCTCACACCCCTCTAATTATTTCTCAATGACCAAATTATACAACCAATAAATAGAGGTAAAATTGATAAGTGGTAATAAATAACTTTCGAGTGAGTTATATTATGAAAAGTAAAATATTCTAACCACTCTTTCTATTTTGCCATTTTGATAACGTCGTTAAAGAATATTTTGAAACAATTCTTGTGGTATGTGTTTTAATTAAAAATTATATTAAAATAAATCTTGTTTGCGAATTTACCTCTCATTATACTTGTGGCTCCCAAATCCTAGGCTGCAGAATCTATAATCCAAGGGCTACTGCCATATTTTCCCCTGGCTGATGATTCGTGTGCTTTTACTGCTCTTCCTGACGACTGAGGTGCTTTGCTAACTTAATCGGAGTAGATGTGCCCAGTCTTTTTACAATGTCCACATTTTGACTTGTCCCGTTTGCGATCTCTCCGATCAGAGTAGCCTTTGGTGGTTTGTGCTTGGAATGCTGCCTCTTCAATGACTGGTTTTCCCACGCATGGCTCATATTTGCCCTCTCTTACGTTGCTCGTCTTCTGCCACCAGCTGGTAAGCTACGCATTGCCCAATCTTGTTGTAGGCTCTGTGCTAAGTACTTGAGTTCTCACAGCTCCAAATGTTTCGTCTGATCCCATCACAAAGTCATAGAGCTGATCCCGCTCATTCATCTCTAGAAGTTGTTCTTGCATATCGCATTTACAACCTCCGCACGTACACTTCAGTCATGGTGCCATTGTCATATTTATCCATTTTGTTTAAAGTAATCCTTATAATAGTTGCATATATTAAAAGTTTTATCCAATGACAGTTCTAACTAATACATATGATTACAAGATATTTTAAGAAAGATAACACCTATCTATTCAAATTAGTCAATTAACTTTTATATTAATGACGGGAGATAGTATCTTTCTACTAAGTAAAAGGCCCAAGCATCTATCTAGGATTGTCCAAGGGCGGAAATATAGTACGCCGACATTGGATCCACTCGCCATAGTTTCATCTTTTTTTTTCCAATTTTTTCCCCAATTTATGCTTCAACCATGGTGCTATCGTCATTAAATACTAACATTTAAAAAATAAAACACATAGTAATATATTATTAGAGAACTTGATATAATGGGTATAAAGAACTTGATGTACAAGGAATTTTATCAAATTACTTAAACAGTACATTTGAATTCATTTTTTTCTTTTAAATTTAAAAAATAAAAATAAAAATTCTACTGGTGAATTTATATTCACAATAATTAAATTATTCAACTAAATAATTAAAATTATTGATATAATACATTTTCAACAGCCTGAGCAGCTTAGCTTTAATTAAAGAAGACCGTTTGATTTTGATCAATAAAAAGTGGGCCCACAACAAAACTAAGCAAATTTTGCGTGGTATTTGCCTAAAGCTTACAGTTATGCACATTAAATGTGAAAGATCACTGAAAGTGAGTGGAATCTAATTAGCGCGCTAAATTTCTCCTCATTGAGCTCGGACTCCTCTATAGCTTAGCGTCAGGCTCAAGTAACTCAATCCTTTCCTTTTATATATATCTCAACTATTCTTCTCAATCTATCATTCTCGTTCGTTCCCCAGCTGTAAATTTTCCTATTTCGTTCGCTCATATGGCTTTTCATGAGACTGAACTCCAAGTCGCTCAGATTTTGCTTCAGCTTCCTCGTTTGATTTTCGATTCTGAGAGTCTAAGCATGCTTCCTCTCCGCTGGGGCTCCAAGAAACTGCGAACGATGTGCAGGTTCGTTCCGTTGAGTGGGCGTAAAACGCCTCTCTCGTTCCCAAGTTCGAAGCTGACAATCACTCTGAAGAGAAAACGACGATCGGAGAATCAACATCAAAATTCGTCGACGATCGGCGGCACCAAATGGAGATCGTGTTTCTCTGCTGCGAAACATGAATCGTCGAAGAGGAAGAAGGTCAGACGATCTTCTAATTCTTCAGGTGCTCTTCTCCTCCCTGATCTGAATCTTCCTCCGCTGATCGAAGAAGAAGAAGGAAACTGTCATGAGCATGAAGCGCATAAACCCACGCTCCCTCTCAGCGCGTGATGATGACGCCGACTGGAGGAAATGTCGCTGTTCTATCGATGATCTTCTTGTTCGAGTCGAATTGGGTTCAGGTGAAAGAACCATTCACACGTGTCAGATGGATCTGTATGTAATTAGGGTTTCGTTTCGTAGGTGAGATTGTAGTTATTAACGGCTATATTCTAGTCCTTCAGGTGACTGTAGAAGGAGTAATTAATTAGCTAATTAATTAATTAATCAAGGGTTTATTATATAAATACCACATCATTAACTTCAACCCTTGATTAATTAATTGTACAGCAAGATCTGTTTTGTGCTATTCACTGGGTATATATCCTTGTGTTTGTGTAAAATTACGTTTATATCCTATGTGATTCACAGTTTTTTCACTGCATGAAGAAGGAAGAGTCTTCTCTGTTTTTTTTTTTTTGGGGGTGATATTTTTTCTGCTTTCTTCAGGTTATAAAATATTCTTGTTAATTTTGATGTATTCGTTATTTAATATTTAGAAATTTACATAAGAAAGATCGCAGATTTGTAGATTGTTGTCTTGTCGATGAAGGTATGAGCATCTTGTTGCAATAAATAACAATCAGATTTTAGAATCCAAGTTTGTAAAAAGTAACGTTGTGGTTCTGATGATAATGCGAAGACCTCCCTCAACTGTATAATTATTAATCTAAAATACGAATCGCGCATCGCACAACGTTCTTCCTTTTCTTTCGATATCCAATGAATTTTTGTTTCCCAAGTGGATGTGAGAAAATAAAACTACAGAACTGAAATTTTTGGATTATGCACAGGAAAAGACGTACATTACGTAAATTATTATTGTTCATTGACATTAAAACCTTGTCTTTGGCAAAATAAAAAATATTAAAACTTCTTCATATTTTATTCCTTTTTTTAATTTTAAAATTCTAAATTGATTTTGTTCTAATTATATCATGTAAAAATAATGTATAACTATGTTAATATATTTTTTTTTAAGGAAATTATTTCATAAAAAGGTATCTCGGATGAATATGATTTTTTTTCATATAAAAAAAATTCACTCTTTTATACTCGTCCGGCCTTAATATAGGACCCAATTGTTGAGTTGGTTTTGGTTTTAAATATAATACTCATTTTCATATTTATAATTTTTTCTAAATTATCCCTATAGACACTCCCTCAACCATAATCAAGTAGAAGAAGGAGAGAGGGTATTAAGAAAGATGATTAGGTATTTAGGAAAATGTGTCACATTTATTATAATTAACTAACTTACCTAACTTCTTTAATCTAATTAAATTAGTTAAATCGATCTCACTTATTTTTCAATTTTAAAAAATTCTTTCACCGTGCGGCCAGGATGTGGCCCGAATTGAGGTTTAGGTTTGCTAATATCTCAGACTATAAGTACAAGAGTTTGTTTTGCGTTTACGAAGGTGAAAGTTGGATTTGGGCCTGTTAGGATTGGTGATAGTAAATACTTAAATAAAATTAATTTCGCATGCTTATTTTATAATTTGTAAATTATAATTAAAAAACTATGTATAAGTTATTTTAAACAGTCCTCTATTACTTATTTTATTTTTTACTAGTTTTTCAATACAAAGTGAAGCACTTCCTTCTTAGATTTTTAGTCCATTTACCAATAATGTGACATTATAAATAGAAAATACCGTTGGCATTTTATCACTTATTTTCAATGCAGGAAGTAGAGTTCTAATCTTACATATTTTTCAAATATGTTTGAGTTTATGATATATTTTTAAAATTGTTATTCCAAAAGTACTTAACTACTACCTCCGATCCTAATTATAAGATTTTCTTTATAGTTTACAAAAGATGTATTCTAAATAGGGCCAGACGTAGTATTATTTTTTCTTGAATATGTGCTAGTTTCATAAGAACTATATTCCTACACTATATGTTTTCCTTCTTCTAATTAAAATAAAATGAAATGAAATTCAGGCTTGCCAGCTCGATAGGATTATTTATCTCGGATGAAGACGATTATTTTTTAAAAAAAAAATTTCACTGTGCGGCCAAAATATAGCCCAAATTAAAGTTTAGGCTTGCCAGCTGGTCTCTCAGACTGTAAATACAACTGTTTGTTTTGCGCCTGCGACAGTGAAGATTAGTTTTGTACAACTGTTTGTTTTGCGTTTGCGACTGTGAAAATTGGTTTTGCCCTGTTAGGATTGACGGCCGTCAGTATTTAAAAATACATCTCATATAAATTGAGATAAAATTCTTCTCACGTACTTACTTCATATTTCATAAATTATGATTAAAAAACTGTCTAAACAAGCCTTAATCACTTATTTTATTCCTTTTAATTATAAGTAATTTTTTCAATGCAAAGTGACGCAACTCGGTCTTAGATTTTTAGTCCATTTACTGATGAGGTGACGTTATAAATAGAAAATAAGGCCGTTGGCATTTTATCACTTATTTTCAATGCACGAGGTAGAGTGCTAATCTTACATATATTTTTCGAATTTGTTTGAGTTTATTGATATATTTTTTTAAATTTGTTTTTTCAAAAGCACTGAACTATTATTTTTCTTGAATATGTGCTGGTTTTTTCATAAGAAATATATTCGTACACTGTATGTTGTCCTTCTTCTAATTAAAATAAAAATAAAATGAAATTCAGACTGGTCAAATTAAACCCACATTATTTATAAATCAATCAATGAAATAACTTTAAAAAATCATTAAAACAAGATATTTTCAACAGCAGCAATGCATAAATAAGCAGCTCAGGTTTTTATTTTAAGTAAAGAATACTACTACTGCTTAATTAATAAAAAGTGGGCCCATCTGAAAACTAAGCGAAAATTTGGCGTGCAATTTGCTTGCGCTTCCAGGGTCATATAATAAATGAAGATCACTGGATGTTATGAGTAGATTCCAATTAGCGCGCTAAATCTCTCCTGATTGAACTCGGACTCCTCTGTAGTTCTTGAGGCTCAAGCAATCGAATCCCTTCCTCTTATATATTCCTAAATCCTAATCTTCTTCACAATCCATCGTTTTGTTCGTTCGTTCTGTCCTTCGCTTGCTCCCTAGCTGTAAATTTCCCTATTTCGTTCGCCTATATGGCTTTCGATGAGAATGAACTCCAAGTCGCTCAGATTTTGCTTCGGCTTCCTCTTTTGATTCACGATTCTGAGATTCGAAACATGTTTCCTCTCCGCTGGGGCGCCCTGAAACAGCGAACGATGTGCAAGTTTGATCCGTTGAGTGGCCGCAAAACCCCTCATTGGTTCCCAAATCTGGAGATTCAAGTCGCTCAGAAGAGAAAACGATCGGAGAGTCATCACAGAAATTCGTCGAGGTTTTGCGGTGCAAAAGCAAGATCGTGTTCCTTTGCTGTGAAAGATGAATCGTCGAAGAGGAGGAAGGTCACACGCTCTTCTAATTCTTCTGCTGCTCTTCTCCTCCCTGACCTGAATCTTCCTCCGTTGATCGAAGAAGAAGAAGGACATTGGCATAAGCAAGAAGCGCATAAACCCACGCTCCGCCTCAGCGCGTGCTGATGATGATGGTTGGAATTGCTACTGTTCTATCAATGGCCTTCTTGTTCGAGTCAAATTCGGTTCAGCTGAAAGAACGATTCAGATATTTGTCTGTAATGATTAGGGTTTGGCTTCGCAGGCGATTTTGTAGTTAACGCCTATATTCTGTTGATTTAGGAAACTATAGGAGGAGTAATTAACTAACTGATTAATTGATTAATTAATTAATTAAGGGTTTTATTATGTAAATACCATATCATTAACTCCAAACCCTTGATTAATTAATTGTACAGAGATCAGTTTTTGTGTTATTGACTTAGCTATATATATACACACACGAGCACTATTCTTTCTTCTGGTGTGTTTCTGTGAGCCATGGTTCTGTTCGGCGCCGTCTCTGTGATCTTGGGAGGGTCTTCTTCAATCTTAATTAAGATGCAAAAGAGAAACTTTTGGTTGCTTTTCAGATTTTAGTTTAATTTTTGATAATTTTGAGGTATTATATATTCATTAGTTTCAAATTTACATTACAAAGTCCAAGATCTCCATGGTGTTTTCTTGTTGATGACGCTACGAGCTTCTCGTCGTCGGGATAAATATCTATCGCAATTTTTTATTTTCAGATTTATAATTCATATATGTGATGGTAATGTGGGTAATATCAACTTATTTTGCCCCAAAATAACTTTTTGTAGATTTGATTTTCTAACACATTTTACTTTTGTAAATAGGGAAAAATAAATTCAAAACAGCCAGCAATCTGGATTAATTTTAAAAAGTTGATTGATTTAAACCAGTTTATGAAATTAAATGAACCAGTTTATATGAGCCGACAGAGGGTCAGAAATAACCATACTGTTTTTTGAACAATACGCTTTATTTTTTTCTCTTTAATTATAGATTTTGACTGAACGGTCAAATTTCTTCAAATATTGCCCGGCCGTGGCGCCAGTACGGTGCTGCCATGCCCGTAGACATTCAGAAGGTTAAATTCTGACTGATATTTCTCAATTCACATATTTTTTTTTTTAAAAAAAAAGATTTCTTAATGTAATTTCTTAATTTTATAAAGTATTTTTCAGTCCTGAATATAAAACTCTTTTTATAATATAATTTACATAACAAAAAATGTATTATATTTAGAACCGGAAGAATATCTTTTTTTGAGCTAATTTATTAGGTATGTCTTGAGTTCTTTAATTCTAGTGCCACTAACCTCAAGTCATGATCTTTTTATAATGTTTTATAGATATTTTGTCAACATTTAAAATTTTAATATCAGACTCTTTTATTAGTGAAACTAAAGAGGTTAATGAAGCTATTAATTTGATTACCAGAGGATCCGATAATAATCATCCATTTGAAAATATCATTGATGATGCTAGACTGTTTGTGAATAGGGATTGGCAAGTCCTGATTAAGCACTCTTTTAGGGAACATCTGTTTAAATTCTCTCATAGGATGCATGCCAATCTCTGGATCTTTAATCAACATCCAACAATTAGACAAGAAAGGGAGGTTGATGAGGGATAAGTATATTGGCTTTCTTCGTTAGCTGCTTTGTCTAGTTTGTATTCAGTTTTCTATTCCAAAAACAAAAGAGGTTAATATTAGATAAATAAAAAAAATTTACAAAATAAGGGTTCAAAAATAATTACAAGACAAGATATATATATATATATATTATATTAACTGAAAAAACTTAATGAAATGGTAAATAAAGCCCATAGTGCTCGAGAATTCAAATGCACTGTGCAATCAACAAACCAAATGAACCTGGATTTTCACAGGCCCAGAACTGCAGGTCCATATCATCCAAATGAAAGTAGTATTTATTTTTCATTCAATAGTTCTTTTATTTTAAATTAACAACTTTTTTATTCATACGTACCAAGGCCAGTTTGTTTAAAGCTTTTTTCTTGGAAAAAAAAATCATTTTTTGTAAAATTTTACAGTGCCTGTCTATTTTCTTAAAAAAATATTTAGAATCTGAAAAAGAAAACAGATTTCAAGTTACTGTAGGAATTTTTTTTTTGTTACCATCAGTGATTTTAAGAAGTTACTCTAAGTGGTTTCTGAAAAAATTTTCATAATCTTTTACTATTAAATCATGTAGGATTTAATGCTTTTGCAATTTTTTCCAATTACTTGTTCATCACTGTATATTTATAAATTTTATTTGATATTTATAAATGATTGCAATATGCTTAAGAAGGGATGTATTTGAGGAAATGAGAGTTGCTCCCAGAGAGGAGACAAGAGAGAAATCAAAAAGATTAGAACATTGCATTGTCAATTCACACCGAAAAGTTGGTCACCTTAAGAAAGATGCTCTCAGTCCCCTGTCACCTGGCGTGACAGCCATATGTTTTATTATATGTGGAGTATCCCCACACATCACATATACAAATTATATCTATTTTTACTCGAGATTTTTAATATAAAATTTAGTTGGTTAATTAAAAAACTTAAAAAATTATTTTAAAATATTTATGTTTATCATTGTTTTTTAAATTAATTTTTCTAATTTATGAACTAATATATAAAATAATGCTACTTCTAGTACTAATTATAAAATTTCATTTGTAATTTATAAACAAGGTCTTACAATTAGAAACAGAAGTAGTAACATGCATAAACATTTCAGAGAAAATTAAATCGCTTGTTTAACTTTTTTAGTCCCTTTAAATTGGTTAACTAAATTTTATATGAAAGATAAGAGGTAGCATATCATTTGAGACACAATGTAAAAATTCCAACAAATTATACTACTCCCTCCGTTCCTTATTATAAGAGACAGATAACCGAAATACGTTGATAAAAAAAACAGTTAAAATTAGTTAAAAACAATTAATGTGTAAAAAATATAATTTGTTTTCCAAACATGCCCTCATTAATAAGGAAAGAGAATAGGAGAGAGAATAATTAAAATATTAAAAGAAAGAGAAGTGGGAGGGAGGGAGAATGTGGGTTGGAGATAATAAATATGGGTAAAATAGGAAATCAATGCAAAAAAGTAGAGACAACTTTTAAGTGTCTCTTATATATAGGAACATACCATAAACATCAAATGTCTCTTATAATAAGGAACGGAGGGAGTATTCTATAAGCAATAATAAGTAATGCAGTTTTTCGGGGAAAAAAAATAATAGTAAGGGTGAGCATGGACGAAATGAAGTTAGGGTGAAAAGGGTTTTAGATGAATATGATGGGAAAGATTTGTAAACATTAAGACAAGGCTACTAGAAGGAGTGTTTATGAATGTAAATAGAAATTACTACTTTCGGTCTTTAATATAAGAGCTAGTTGAGAGTTGAATTTGGTTCTGAATATAAGATTTTGATTCATTTTATCTCCTATCTTGTTCCTAAAATATCCATATTGATTACAAAAGAATTCCCACCTAGAATTTAATTGTGCATGATTGAAAAGAATAGTGCAAGTAGATCAACATACACTTGTGACAAATAACTAACTAAACTAATTTTTTTAATATCTCTAAATTGGTTATGTAACTCTTATACTACCTTCGATCTTTAATATAAAAGTTAATCGATTAATTTGAATAAATTAAAATAATTTGTTAAGTTAGCTATTTATAGTAAGTAAGTATTATCTTTCATAAAATATCTTTACTAATAATACGTATTAGTTAGAACTACCATTTAATAGAACCTTTAACATATACAATTACTATAAGGACTGATAGGATAAATATAAGAGACAAAATGAAGTGGGGTATTATATTTGGGATTAAATTAAATATCAAACTAGTTTTTATATTAAGAACTAGAGGTAGTATTAAAAAACAAAAGGTAATATTATATTTATTAACAAAATCTGTGATAAAGAACTTAAACAACTTATCAATATCTAAACTACTGCTGGTCAAGAATAAAAAAATCTAAACTACAACTTGGCAGCCATTACAAGGGACATCAAAATATGAGCTACAACTTGCCAACATTCTGGGGACTGGCTGTCAATATTCAAAGACCACTTAAAGAATTTTGTTCTAATTAACCCACTGCTTGTTAACATTCCAAAGAGGAGGTTGTCAAAATCTGAACTATAACTTGATACGATGTGGCTGTAAGGGCATTTTGCTAATTGCATTTCCAAATTTATTTACAATTGAGGTCATTGGTATTTAATATCCACATGTCCTTAATATAGGACATTATTTAAGAGATCTGGATTAGGTTTGGATCTTCTCAAAATCCTTCTTTTAGATCCTCTCATAATCCTTCTCTCTCTTTTTCTTCTCAGTATCTGATCTCTATCATTAGATCAAATAATAAATGGTTTAGATTTTATACTTTATAAAATTATTAATATAACATTACATAAATAGTATAGAGAAGGTGGATATCTACTTTTTAAAATATTAAATCTGAACCATTTATTAATTGATCTAACGGTGGAAATGAGATTCTGAGAATAAAAAGAGAAAGAAAAATTCTGAGAGGATCCTAAATATAAGACCTATTTTTTATATTTATTAATTTTTTCTAAATTACTACTATAGATACTCCCACAACCATAATCAAGTAGAAGATAAGAGGGAATATTAAGAAAGATGATTAAGGTGTTTTAAGAAAAATATATCATATTTCTTATAATTAACTAACTTACTTAATTTTTTAATTTAATTAAATTAGAATAGATTTTATATTAAAAAACAGAAGAATATTACTTGGGCATCTCGTGGGACTTGAGAACAATGAACTAGCGTGGGGTTGCAGAGTAATCCTGGCCACATATTGACAAGGGAGGCCGAAATAATAGAGGGAAAAGGGAAAGGGAATAGGCACAGGGGTGGTGTGGGAGTAGGGGGCGTAGGCTACTGTTGCCACCAGCCTTTTCCATTCCAATTTCTCGCATTTCTGACGCATCCCATCATCTTCTTCATCATTTCTCACATTCCTTTGACTTCCTCTCCCCAACCCAGCCCCCCTAACTTTTCCATTCTAGGCTCGTTTGGAAAGCACGCACCTTTTATTTAAACTGAGATAATTTTTTTTTACATATTTATTTTATATATAGTAAAATTGATTTTAAAAAAACTTATCTAAATATCCCGCTATTCCATGTTAATTTTAATTAGGAGAGGTATTTGAATTAACTTCTTAAGAGTAATTTTATACTAATATGCAAGATACATATGTGAAAAAGTTTTATCACATTGTTAAAAAAATTCTGAGACGAAGGTTGCAGGACAGAGAGAAATTTTAATGCTCCTTTGTTTCATTTGGTCAAAAGAAGAGAGAATGATTGCCGTGCTCTCATCATAAATGATAGGAAGCGGGCTGAGGGTGTTCAAATATTTCCTTGTCTTGCAATAAAACCCCATTTCTAAATTATAGACTAAGTCATATAATTAGAATCAAAGATAATAATAAATATGTTAGAAATATATTTTTAATTTTAAATATATCTTTAAGATAAACTCAGATTAAATTTATAAAATAAATCACACTACTATTCAAATTTAAAGCTTATAAATAGATATCTATCGTTCCTATGTCCATCCCTCCATTCTAGAATAGGAGGTTTAAAATAATATTAACATCAATAGTCATATTTTTAAAATTATGTAATCTTATAATTTTCAGGCAAAAATGGTTTGCAATTATAAATAAAATTAATAAAAATAAAAGCATTGAGAACCATTCACAAATAATAAAATCAACCTATTAATAAATAGCAAGACATAGAGTATCCCACAAAAATTTATTTCTTGCACCCAAAAAAATATCTTACAAGAATCAATTACTCATCTGGTCTTATTTATAGGATATAGAGAGAAAAAAATTTTAGTATTATTTATAGGGTATTGAGAAATTCTTCTTGTATAGATGTATAATTTTACCCTTCATTTATTATTGTATTGGCTTTGTTTATATAAGGCATAATATATATTAAATAAGGATAAAGTTGAAAAGTTGTTGAATTTTAAATGAGAGTTAATAAAATTTAAGGTTTTTTCAAGTTTATATGAAACATGTTGAAAATGATTTATAAATAGAACCAAAAGAGTAATTTATATTCATAAGAAATTAAAAATTTAAAAGCAAATTCTATTTTGAGTTTTTCTTCAAACCCATAAATGATAGTATAAATTTGCAAAGGTGCAGATTCTAACTTTAGACTCCGTACATGATGTTGAAAAATAATTAATTTATAAAAAGAATAATGTAATGCGGTGAGAAGCAAACAAAAACTTGAGTCAAGAGAGAAGATAGTGGCTGTGAAGTGAGAAACAACTTGCTGATTCCACATTGAAATGCTCGTTAGGATGGCAATTAGTTATTATTTATTAATTAAATACGTTGGAATGCTCATTGAAGCCAATTATATGCTTTCTGCATTCCCTGTGCTGCATGGAACCCCATGCACGGGCATGGCCTTTGGCTCATCAATAATACTCCCCTCATCTCATTTGTATAGTCCCTCTTCTTCGTAACATGAGATGTGGATTAAAACATTATGATCTAAAATAATTCATATGATTTTTTTCACTTTCACCCCATTAAATATAGAAGAGAGAGGAGAGAGAGATATGAGATAATAATAATGTACTCCTTTCGTTTCTTACATAGGTCAAAAAGTTAGTTAACGACAATAAATAGATAAAAATTAAAAGTTTTTTTTCAAAATATCTTTATTTATAGGGGAGAGAGTATAAGAAAGAGAATAAAAAAATTATTATCATAAAGAGAATTATGAAAAAGAGAGAATGTGTAATGAAGAGAGATGATGGTTTGAAAAGTGAGACAATAAATATATTAAATATTAAAATAAGTAATTAATAGGGGCAAAATAAAAAATTTGATATGAAAATTTAAGACAACTTATAAGTGTTAGTTATATTTAGAAACAAGAGAAGAATAGTAGTTGTTACTTCTGGAATAAAGGATGGAGGGAGTAACATTAAAGACAACTTTATCATTTTTAGCAATAAAATAGAAAAAAAATTATCATTTTAGAATCAATTTAATAACTAAACTTTCATTTCTTGACATGTGAAAAAAGTTAAGCAACTTACTATATTATGGATTAAAGTGAGCAAGTCATTTCTAATATGTTTTATACAAATTTAACAATTTTTAAATTTTATCCTTATTATTATACTCCATAAAAATAAAATCAATATAATAATAAGTAAAAAATAAAATTATATATTTATATGAAAAATTTTCCCGTATACTACAAGAGGAGTGTCTCCCTGTATAATTATGACTTTGTTTGTCATCACAATTAAAATCATTTATAAACACGTTTTACGTGAATCGAAACAAAACTTTTTTTATATATTTATTTCATATTCTATAAATTAAAATTAAAAAATTACTTATAAATTATTCTAAATAGTCATATATACATACTCTTTGTTGACCTTTTTTACCGTCCCTTCAGAAGGTAAAAAGTAAACACTGTCTCCACGTCACTTCGGATTTAGTACCTGAGAGTTATAAAGATTATATTTTAGACTTGAAAAAAAAAAAAGGACGAAGAAGTTATGGTTGAGAAAGGTAGTAAGAAATGAAGAATGGTAGGGGAAAGGGACAGGAGAGTGTGACACGTGGAAGAACCCCAAGAAGTGTAGCAGGGTTAGGGCAAAACGATAGGGGCATAGGGAGTGTGATGATAGGGTCAGACTGAGAATGACGAAGAAGTAAAAGAGATGAGAATAGAAAGTGACACGCCATGTGAACTCTCTCCCCCCACTCTCTCTCCTCTTTTATTATTTGTCTTTTTCGCCTATTTTTTTAATATAAAACTTAAGTGATTAATTTAAAAATTAAATAAATTATTTTAAAATATTTATATTTATACTTGTATTTAAACTAGTTTTCACGACATGTTAATCAATATATAATTCAATAATATATATAAACATTTTAAAGACACCATGCAAAACTTTCATTGCTATAAATATAAAGCTTTTAAAACTAATTTAAAAAAATGCAAACCCATGCATAATAAGCTAATCTCTTGGAAATACAATGTTATGAACGGGATCTATGAACGGAGTCTTATAATTAGGACCGGAGATAGTAATATGTTCTGTCAATAACTTCTTAACCTGGTGACATAAAAGTTTTGTTTGTAAGGTTGTGGGCTTACTCTCAGTTTCTGATCTTAGATAGTTAGTGCTTGCTCTTTTCAATTAAAAATGTTAGATTACTCTTAATCAGAACCTCACAACACTTGTCAAGTTCAATATGATTGCCACATATTGAAAGGTTGATGTTAAAAAAAAAGGAGTTAACATATTACTTATCATGTTTTTATTGAATTAACAACTATGAAGCATCAAATAAGCTTAATTAGTGCTTGTTTCGCAAACTCCCATAATTATTTAAAAAAAATTGTATTTTACGAGGAAAATTTTTTGTTCCATAAGATTTTACTTGCCCCCCGGCCTCGCCTGCAATAATTGTAATATTGGAACTGTACGGAGGTGTTCAGAAGTGAGGGGCACGTGACAGAAGACCACAAGGAGATGGCGGGAGAGAGAAGAACAAAACAAAAGGAGGGATATAATGTAGATGACTATAATGGCATCTTCTTCCCCACATAAGAACCCACCAATACCCTTCAGAAAACCCTACGTCTCCCCCCTCGTCTTCTTACTTTATCAGCTGTACCATAACTGCCTCATGCCCCAGAAACCAGCACTTGCATTTTACACCCCATGATATGACCCCTTCCATAACCACAAAAATTAACTATCCTCCATTACCTTAGGATTTGATTGTTGCTGCGCCAATCATCAGTGAGTTTAGCAGTAAGAACCACCCCTTCTCATCATTAAATAGGAAAAAAGGGGGTTTATACTCCGTTAATTATGGAAAGGCAAGATTTAGAGGTACCTAGATATATACCAAATTGTTTGCTGTAGATTTACCCCATCTAAAATAGTACTTCCTCCGGTCCTAAATATAAAACCTATTTTACGGTGTAACTACAAAATGAGTATTATATTTAGTATCGAAAGAGTATCACCAGTGAGGAGCCAGATTAAGTGCACTGCTTTTGATTTGGATTAAGCCCGAACCCTATCTAAAGTTTGAGCATAAAATTGTACCCAAAAAACTTTGTTGAGGCAACTTTCTGAGCATAAACGTCCTAGAGCCAATATACTGGATTGAAGACTACTTTAAGCATGTTCAATTTCACGTTTCTCCTTTTGAACTATTAAGCGTTTGGATAGAGATCAAATTATGGTCATAGAAAATGATTTTACGATGTATACGAAATAAATATATGAAAATTTTTTTATCTCTACTTGCATGAATTTTGGGGGATTCAAATACACCCTTAGACAGATATGAACAACTGAACTTACAAGTATAATCAAATCCAAAACCTTCCATTTACAAAATAAGATTTCATGCCACTATACTACAAAATCATTGCATGTTGAGTTTCATGTTGAACGCAATTAAAACTGATTTTGCTGCAAATTAAATGTAACAGGCACAAGACTTATTTTCACTTTAAAAGCGGATATCAAGTTATAGCGTTGCATTACGCCTGAAACAATTTACATGCAAAACTCCATACTAAATGGTCAGGGATAATAATAATTTGATTTTGGGGATCTATTTATTTTCATCTCTCTTATTTCCTTTTTTGTTTTTTTCACGAGAACCATTACGTTCCACAATGAAAACAAAAATCAAGAAGTCACTCCCATCTGAAAAAAGATGAATAAAAGATTAAACAGAAGAATCAGGTGGTGAAAAAAGTCATAATAACTTCATACAAAGCTATAATAAATATATATATTAGCTTAATAAACATTACATAAACTTCAAATTTCCATTACATCACCAGACACAAAACTGGCGGATTTCCAGAACACCCTGAGATCCACCTACGACATAGGATGAAGATGGAAATTCCCTGCATACCATGCCACTAACTGAAACCACCAGAGAACTTTAAAACACCCCCCCCCCCAAAAAAAACTAGAAAAAATTCACATATTATACATCACTTTTTTTTTCTGGCTTTTTTGCATGCATGTTATGAGGCGAATATAATAACAACGCAAGTAACTAAAAACTTAACAATAAGCTGCTTATTTGACTGATAACATCTTCATTGCGTCCTGAAATTGGATGATTGATGAATATATATTAGGACTCAGTAAAGTAAATTAAAGAGGCATAATTAAGTTATTGATGGAAATGAATTATTAGGAGTGGTCCGGCGGTGAGGTGAGCTAAGAGAGAGGGGCTCGTTGAGGGGCGCCCTTCCTTCTGCCGCCGAGGGAGAGGACGAGGCGGGGAAGGCGGAGAGGTGAGATGACGGAATTGCCGGAGGAGCCGTAGGAGGAGGGAGGGGCAATTTGGGAATCCTGGTCGGAGGAAGCGGAGTGGGAGAAGGCGAAGTCGGATTCCTGGAATCCATGCAAAATCCCCGACAGGTCCTGCCCTTCCTCCACCATGTGATCCACCTGCA
The DNA here is from genome assembly GCF_004799145.2 of Neltuma alba. Classification (NCBI taxonomy): domain Eukaryota; kingdom Viridiplantae; phylum Streptophyta; class Magnoliopsida; order Fabales; family Fabaceae; genus Neltuma; species Neltuma alba. The sequence goes on along the minus strand of NW_021633283.1, from coordinate 35,042 downwards.
CACATAAACACAATGTTCGGAACTAGTAATTAAGAAAGCAAATTTCAGATTTTGTCCAAATTTAAACAGAAAATGCACATATTTGTCTCCTAATTAATGACTCAAAATAAAGGGATCGCGCTCGGAACCTCTTCTCTTTTTCTTTTTCCATCCTTTTTCATTCTCTTCCTTTTTAACTATTAGATTAATATTTTAACAGCTTAGATTTAAATTTTTTTTAAACTGTTATTAAAATATTAGATTATAAATAATAAATTACAAGCTATATTAAAATTTAATTCTAATGGTTTACAAGTGCACTAAATGTTTTTCAAAATTTTTTATAAATAATTTATAAAAAATTAAAATCTAAACTGTTGAAATATATTAAGAGAGGATTGGAAGAGAAGAAAGGTTCCAAACAGCTGTTATACTCATAGAATAGAAAGCGAATACATTTTTTTTGTTCCTATTTAAAAGACACTAAGAGAAATTTTTTTTCACATGGACGTATAATTTTATCTTTTATGTATTATTATATTAATTTTGTTTACACAATATATAATATATAGTAAATAGAAATAAAGTTGAAAATTTATTGATTTTTAAACGAGAGTTAATAAAGTTTAAAATTTTCTTTATTCTACGTGAAATATATTGAAAATGATTTATAAATAGAACCGGAAGAGTAATAAGAACCGGAGGGTAAGAAAAAGACCTTGCAAGAGAGAGAACAGTAGAGGAAAGGGTCCTGAAGAATGCGATCGCAAGTGCCGCAAGCGTTGGCGGAGCCTTTGCATGGCCGTGACTGTGGCCTTTGCTTCAAGAATATCACCTTCGCTCCGTTTATCGTATATGCCTGTCTTGAAGCAACTTTTTGAGTATTTATTTAAATCCAAAAATATTGAAACTCAGCAATACAATTATTTTTCAGTGTACAAATTATAATCAACACTCCCTTTCTACTCCTTTCAAAAGAAAAGGTAGAAAAAATATAATGCGCAAAATCCCTATATGTATTTAAATTTTATTGATTAAACAGACTTGAAACCTAGAAAAAGTACAAAATTATTTTATGATGAAAACGAATTGAGGGATTTTTCTAATAAAAAAGTTTAAAAACAGGGCGTTTTGACTGGTTTTCCCGAATCAAAAAGAAAAGAATCTCCTTTATGTGAATAAGATCCCTGGGACCTCTTAAAAACAGATGTGCAAAAATGGTAACAGCATCATTTCCTCTTATTCATTGTTTTACTGTTTCGGAAGAATAAGGGCATTTTGCTGACCTGAATATTGGAACAATCAATGAGCTTTTCCAGATCACCCAGTCGAACGACGTCGTGGTACACATACCTTCTCACCTGTCCCAACCAGTCACCAAAAATTTTTAAAAAAAAACAATAAATCAATAATAATACTCAGCGCCAGCTGTAATACACCCTCTAATTGGATGGTCAATTGTTTGCAAAAAAAAGCTCTAATTTAATTTTCTTGTTTTTAATAAATAATTTTCCAAAAACCTCGTAGTTTACTTCCACATACATAATTGCAGTGTAATAGGGCAGGTGAACTGTTGCAGGCTTAATTAATGTTACACTTATTTTTTAGTACAAGTATTTAAGTCTCATTCATTTTTTCTCTCCATGATTTCCACGTATTTATCATCACAAATATGTTGTTCATGATAAATTATATTATTGAGAAGTCATGAATAAAAAGAGATGCATACATGGTAGTTATCTCTGTCTGATTGCAGATATTTTATTTGAATAATTGATAATTAAATTTTTATTTTATATTTTAAATTATTATTATATCTTTGAACCAACAGTTAAGAAAATCTGTTAAATGCTTTCATCAAAACCAAAAATAAATAAATACATAAATAAATTCTATGGAGATCATAAAGATAGTTAAAAAAAAAAAAAAAGGATAAACACGAAATCTAATTTAGATCCTTTAAAGACAGGAAGTTATATTATTAGAGAGAGAGAGGATGAAATTGAGGAACAATAACTTCATTCAAATCTCTCACTATAGACCCCACATTTGTGCCAAAAGAATCTATTTTGCATCATATGTACCTTACATTCATGCTTTTTCTCATTCAATATCAACATTTATATTTAATTCTTGAAAAAAAAATTGTCCACAAGCACCAAATTTAGAAAGATTTTAAGGGTTAAATTCTTAAACTGAGACTTGTAAATATTTGTAATTCTGAATATTAAGCACTTATGTGAATAGCTTTTTTTTTAATGAATGTGAATAGTTTTTGCTTAAATCTTTCAATGCATAATTAGTGGGTAAGAATCTCATTAAAAATAACAATAAATTCCTAAAACATTTTTTTTTAAAAAAAGTCCACACACACATATAGAAACCCTTACCTTCTCTTGAAACAGCTAGGCACCAAATTTCTCCAATAATTTATGAAAATAAATAAGTAAAAAAAAAAACTGAACAGAATGAGACAAGAAAATAATTGAAGGCACTATGCAGAAAATAGTGTATAGGAGTAGAAAGAGAACTACAATCCACCTCTATGTGGCATGAAGAATACTATGAAATTACAACACACAAATTATCAATATCAATATTCACATAAATTGATAAAGCTACATTTTCTATAAATAGTCACTAATTTAATTTTACTCATATTTAGCAACTAGCAATATACTGCCAATAGTTGGAGACAATCAAAATTCCTTTTGAACATATTGTGAAAGTTTAAAATTAAACATTCAATTAACTTATTCAGGGCATAAAGTACAAACCAGTCACATCAAATCAAATTAAATTATGATCTCAAACTTCTTTCAACTCTCTCTGAATTTTAGATGTAAGTCATTTTCAAATAATTCACACATACAGATAAATAAAAACAGTTAAAAGTATATAATTTGTTATAAAATTCAAATGATTCTCAATTTTATCCTTATTAATTATAATAAACTCTAATATCACATCAACTATTACTCTTTCCCACTACTCTTACCGGATGTGGACATATATTTATTAAATAAAATATCACGTCTTGTAAAAAGAAAAAGGCTAAAAACAGGGCTCAAGGAGCGAATTGTTGAAACTTATCCTCTCAAATCATTCACCAAAAGGGGAAATATAACCCTTAATTTTTAAATTTTGGGGCTGAAATTGGAGATGAAATAAATGAGGGAATATGGGGAATAGTAATAAATAAATAAATAAACAGAGGAATTGGGGAAGAACAAAAATTGGTCAAACTTTCGCTTTCACTGAAAGGAACAGCTGAGAAACCTTTGCAGGTGGAAATGGATAAAAAAGAGATCTTCCATTAATGGGAAACAAACCAAAAACCAAAAAGCGGGAATCAAACAACCATTTCATGAACCCTTCCCAGGAAACACCATTTTAATTGAGACATTATTGCCCCCTTAAAATTTACTCTCCACTCTCTCTTTTCGATAATCAATTCAGTCCCCTCTCATTTTTAGTAGAAACCCCCTCCCCACAAAGACAAAGCAAAACCCAGCAAATTTGAAATATTCCCTGACCAACCCCAAATCCTAAAACCATAGAAAGAGAATCTAGCAGAAACAATTACTAATTTAATTCATCCTGGACTGCACACACAAATTTAATCTTTTCTTTCTGGGCAAGAATCTTGAGCCAAAGAATTTGCTACTAGGTACTGTACATGACTTTTCCCAGTTCTTTCCCAGCTGAATTTCATCACTGAGAAGCTTAATTATTGAACCATATCTTCATCTTCAGTGTTCAAAGAGAAACCAGAAGGATGCAAAATTAAAGCAGAAGCTAACTCATAATCAGTGACGGTTAATTGCATGCGAGGTACAATCAAAGGAGGCAACAGAGATCCAGTGACACACAAGGCTGCCTCTGAATTAAAACCTCCCAGCACAGACAGAAAACACAGGATGATGATGAAAATCAAAGAATCGTAAGCCAGAAAGTGAACACAGAAACACAAATACTGGGAAATTTTCCAAGATAGAACCACATGCGGGTGCGAAACAGAAGGGGAAAATCAAGGAATTCTCACTTACCAGCGAAGAATAGGGGAAATTAAGCAGCAGAAAACAGAGAATCAAGATTGGGAGAGAGGAATTAAGGGGGAAAAACTGAAGAGGAGGTTGAAGAATTGATGAAGAAAGAGAGAGAAAGAAGTACCTGGAGAAGAGGGTGGGAGGGGTGAGAAGGGAGGCAGTGGGGGCAGATGCTAAGGCAACAGTGCAAGCAAAAGACGTTCTTCTCGTTCTTCCTGCGATTCTGGTGGACCCCACACGCACCAAAGAATGTCTCCGCCATGAGCGACTCTAGCCATGCAGGCTTCACACCACTCTCATTCATCATTGTCTCCTTCTTCCAAATTCCCCCTTCGTCTTCTTCGTCTTCTTCTTCTGCTGCTGCTGATGATGATCACTCCTATAAGTCTTCAATTCGCACAAGAATTATTGATCCCCTGGCTCTAATTCTTTTGCCCAAACCTCTTTCTCTCTTCTCTCTCCTCTCTCTGGTGAGGATATTTATGAATTGGGAGCGGTCTCTCTCTTTGCTTTGCTTGCAAGCAGGAGTGAAGGACCAGATAGAGATGGCCAATAATTTTCCCTTTTTGTTTTTCCTTTTGGGAGCAAATTTTGATTTTGATGATTCTCGTGTGTGGGAGGTGTGAAAACTGAAAACCCTAGTGGCTAAGCGAAAAGGGCCTGAGAGTCCTATTTATAGAAGAGGAGCTTCCAGAATTGTTGTCGTTTCTAGAGAGAGAGGAAATGGCAAACCCAGAAAGAAAATGGGAGAGAAAAGCCGGGAATAATAAGAAAAATGAAAATGAAATATAAGAGGAGAGAGAAAGAGAGGAGTTTTAATGGCGGGAAGACAGCCCACCAATGTGTACTGTCTCTGAAAACTTCATTTTTTTTCCTCTCTCTTATCTGAGCACTCTCCACTATGACACCTTCATTTATTAAGGTCGTCCACCCTCTCATTTGACCAAATGTGTATCCTTCCTTACTCCTTACACATTTCTCTCTCTTCTCTCCATTGTTCCATGCCATTATTCCCATTTTTGTTTTTCTAAATCTCATTTTTACTTATTTGTTTGGTAGCAACTTTAATTTTTTTTTGCTAGAAACTAAGAATTTGTTTATATTAATTTATAAGTAACTTTTTAAATGTGCTTCATAAAATACGAAATAAATATATGAGAAAAGTTTTATATCACTTTACGTGAATTTGTTTAAAAGTTCATTTTGAATGAAGCTCCAGAGAATGTTAACTGTGGGCTAATCTCCCTAAAACATAAAGATTATTAAAATAGGTTTTATCTCAATAAAGCTTTTTCCATACGCAGTTTACACTGCATATTATGTTTAAAAAACTTAGCTATCTATCAGTTATTGTGTCGAGTTTCATTAGTTGTCATAACTGAATTTTCATGATAGTTATGGTTGAAATAATCAAGCTGTCCATAATTTTTCTTATTTTTAAATTCAAATTCCCTGACTTTCAGATAATTTTTACTATGTATTAGTATATCAGGATACCATTAGTCACTTACTTTCTTTTCTTTGTCTTAAAAAAACTCGTAACCACTAACGGCTAATCATACGTATAAGAAGTGTTCAAATGGAAACAAAATTATAACTTTAAAAATAATTTTACGGCATATAAAATAAAAACGTAAAGAGACTTATTTTGATTTTAAAAAAATACTTTTTAAAATCATTTTACGGTGTTCAAACACCCCCCACAGTCTCATTTAAAAAGAAGCTTTCATTTCAAGACGCCAGTCACTAACGTAGATGGGATGATTCCCTTCCCGGCTAATTTTGCCAGTAAAAAATATTGAAGAATTAAACATACAAATGTGAATGTTTAACAATTTTTTTGTTGAGTTAAATTTTAAAGCTGATCAACAAATTTTCGTAAAAATATAAAAAAATTGTTAATTTAAAAATCATTAAAATATGAATAGTTATTTAGAAGATAAATTAACTATATGCTTTTAACTAAAAACGTGCATGTAAAAACTATAAACTTGGCACATTTTAATTAAAACTGTTATAAGAAAATATATTGGAAAATTAGACATAAATTTTTCTTTATATATATGTGTGGGCAACTATATATGTATTAAACTATAATTTTCTTACAGACAGATGCCAAGGTATATATAGAGTTAAACAAATGCATTGTCAGGTATAAAACATCTACCTCGTTCATATAAAAATATGGGCATACATATGCTTTGGTCAGCGAGAACAAGATTAATAATTGTTGTATTTTTTATGAAGAATGATAAATAATTTACTTCAAGATATATTTTAAGCTAAGGAATAAGCATGAACAAATTTGTGTGTCTATATATATACGCGTTTCTGTAATCATATTATAAGTTACTTTTAACATATTCATATAAACTAAGAAAAATTTTAAAATTTGTTAACTTTATCTTAATATTCAATAACTTTTTCAAATGAAGTCAACATAATAATATATAAAAGGTAAAATTATATATTTATATAAAAATTTTCTCTTTCTATATCATAAATAGGATAAAAAAATCCATTCTCTCTTTATTCTGTAAATAATACTACATGAGTATGTGTGTATATATATTCCTCCGGTTTTAAATATAAAATCATTTTTTATAGTATAATTTACATTATAAAAAAAAATTTTATATTTAAGACTACACTATAAAAAAGATATTATATCTAGGACGGGAGGAGTATTTTCTTTTTGACCTTGCACAGCGCATGACTGCTTTAACTGAGCAAAAACGCGTCATATGCGTCCAAGTTTTGGTGAGGCCTTATTCGTCTCAGACATGGAAAAGTATTTGTAAAGTGTGGGATTCAAGTTTATGAAAAACGGTGGCTTGAGAATTGGGAAGGGTAATGCTTCTTCTTTCTGGTTTGATAGATGGTCTCTCCTTCCTCAACATATCCTACGTGAAAACAAAATTGATTTATTTGTGCGTATTTATAACTTCACCTAACTTGCAATTAGATTTTTGTAATTTTTTTAATTTTTATCATATCCTTAGAATTTTACCTAATTTTAATCAAGTTTTCTGTAAAAAAAATTTATCTCATATTTATAATTTCATTTAATTTTTAATCAAACTATTGTACTCCTCTGATCCTAAATATAAAATCTATTTTGTAGTGTAAATTGCCTTATAAAATGAGTTTTATATTTAAGGCTGAAGGAGTATTTTTTTTTCTTTTTTATCAGTCAATTCGCTCAATCATCCGTATAATTAGAAATGTTTGAGGCATTATCATGATCCAATGGGTCAATTGTCGCTTTTGAACTGATGCATGTGATCATATGCACCATCAAGAGAAGTTAACAAATGTGTTGATTAGTAAAAACAACTTCGAGGGCACTGAATTCACCGTAAATAAAATTAGAGTGTCAGATACATATGAAAAATAACATCAAGATCACAGATATTAGTTTATATTTATATTTTTTTTAAGTTACACTTTGCATATGAGTAAAAATTTAATTGATTTTTTTATTTTTATCTTCATTGATTACATGTATCTACATTAATTATTATAACTTGATTGAGATTTATATTTCATTTTCTCCCACTTATTCTTTCTCTCACTCACTCACCCACTATAATTAAATGTACAGTTGAAAAAAATAAATATATTACTTTTAGTTCTTGATATAAAATCTAGTTTGTAAATCTTATATTAACAACAATATTTTTTTACACATTTATTACCTTTAATTAATTTTAACTAACCCACACACATAATTCGATTATTTTTATATTATATATAATACTGAATGAGTTATGTGTTAAAGGATTAAAACTATAAATCTGAGTTTTCTCAAGTCAAATTTTATGAGTTGAGTTTTGATTGAGTCAAAATTATAAAATAAATTAAGTTTCGCCCCGTAAAAGTTAATTTTAAGTGAGTCAAAACTATGAAAATAAAATATTTAATTTATCTTTTTTTATATTACTTTAGGTTCTTAATATAAGAGTTAGTTGATTAGTTTGAATAGATTAAAAAACCTAGTTAAATTAGTTATTTGTAATAAATAGGTGTTTTTTTAAATATCCTTACTAATCAAGTGTATTGGCTATTACTACCACTATTACCAGGACTACCTTAAAAAAAGATAGATAAATATGATAACCAAAATAGATTGATACTTTATATTTATGATCAAAATAAAAATTAAACGAATTTTTATATTAAGGATCAGAAATAATATCATAGTTATGATTTTTTTAATCAACACTAAATCATAAAATCACCCCACGGTACTGTGTTCAAATGGTAAAAATATCTTCCGTATGTCCGCTTGAACCCGGTTTTCATGTGCCGGCTGCTTCCCCGGTTGTTATGTTCATTTCCCTGAGCTATTTCAATATATATTATATTTATAAATTATAAATATCAATTATTCTCTCGAAGCACTGAAAAAATTACTATTTCTTCGATTACTTGGAAACTATAATTATTTTTTAAGAACAAAAATTTTTATTAGGTTTGGCGATCTATTATATACAAAAAAATAATGCTGATTATAAAATGGAACAATAGCTATACTTTGAAATAATTTTGAACTTGTTTAAAATAAAAGGAAAGAAGATTTATTTTTATAAATTCACTTAGTTTTTATTTTATTTCTATCATTCAAAGCATTAAGGGAAAACCGCAAAAAAAAGACTGTGAAATTAAAAAAATTACACTTAGGGACTAGTTTATAAAAATTGTTGTCAAAACCCATGCTAATATTATTATGGATCCTAAATTTTTCTAATTTTACAGTCTTTTTTGTGATTTTTCCAAGCATGAACCCTTGAGTATTCATAATTTACAAAAATTTTAATTTAACCAGAATGATCTTAATCTTCATTTGTATACTTTGCTTAGGCCAAGAATGACACAAAAATAGAAATAATCAAACGATATTGGCTACTTCTTCAATAAAATTACTGACAAAAGACTGATATAGGCCCAGCTCTGAAATTATTTGAACTCTTTAATCATTAACTTTTATTCAGTAATAATTATTCAACAATAAATGAATAAATGGTATTTATTTAATGAAATTTAATCGAGAAAATTTTTGAAAAATTTCCCGAAAACATTTAAAATTTGTGTGAGGATCCATATACAACTTATTTTCAATATATATATATATATATTTCTTTTTCAGGTGCATGCCACTTATTTTTAATTGTATATAAAATAAAAAATATTTGTACATACCTAAAAATATGATACTACATGATGAAGAAGAGTTGTATCCACTTAAAATGAATCCAAATCCTTATGTATGTTTTGGATCATAAATTTTGTATTGTACTATTTATTTTTAGCAAATTTCATAATTCAATTTAACATACAAATATATTTAAAAAATAAATGGTGTTTTTTATTAAAATAATAATATTAAAATGACTGTTAAATTTTAAAATTATAAATTAAAAATTATTAAAAAATGTGTTGTCACTTACTTTTTGAATGGTTAAAAATTATAAATTAAAATTGTTTTTTTATGCCTTTTCGTAGAAATTAAAAATAGTTGTGACATGCACAATGACTGATTGATGTAGCATCAGAGTCTTTTGGAAAAGCCTTTTGAGAAAATAATAATAATAATATTAATATTAATATGGGGAGAAAAAAAGAAAAAGAAAAATAAAAGGAAAGTCTTGTTGCGTCAAATCAGTAATGGAGAAGGTCAAATCGTAAATCATTTAATTTTGTTCACAGACGTCAGAAAGTTGGCATTCCCCTGGAAAGCGACCACATCATTTGTTACCCAACCAACTATTTTACAGCCTATCGTATCTCTAATAGTAATACCCTCTCTCTCTACATCACCCCCCCACCCTATTTTATTTATACTTATTTGCTATAAAAAAAAGTCTAGACTTTCTTTCTTGTTTTTTTTTTCCCGTGATATCTTATTTACTATTAATATTTAGAGAAAATAATTAAAAAAATTAAAAATTACTAAATATCAAATAAAAAATATTAACAAAAATTTGTTGTTATTTACAAATTCAGTACTGTCCATACCACATAAAATACTGTTACCAAATTTGATTTAGAATTAAGTAATTTTCTGCGTCTTTTTTTTGGTCATTTTTCCTAATATTTATTTCTAATTTTTACTAAAAAATTTGAAAGAAAATACCCCTTAAATTTTAAAATTTTAAATCAGTCTTATTTATTACACATTAATAGCAATTGAATACACTTAAAAAAGATAACAATATATTTTTGTAATAATTCCTTATTTAAGATTTTAAATTTTAAGAGATATTTATTTTAGATTTTTCCTAATTTTAATGATATCTCTGTAGTTTCCTTTCTAGGAAAATCGAGGATTAGTGTCTCATTCCTTATTGAGAAATTAATTGACAAATAATCTCCAAAACTTCATGCAACTCACTTTCTATTATTACTTGCTGCTTAACATTTTTTGAGTGCAATTTTTTTTATTATGTGCAATCATTTTTTTTTTGGTGATGCACAGTTCAACTTTCTTTTGCACAACTAAACTCACTTTCTATTTTTTTTTTTTCCGAACTTTTCTCGTCACTAGCGTTAATTTTTTTTTTTCAGCTTTCCTATTTCATTCTTGGTTCAAAACCCCAACCAATATTTCTCCTGCAAAAAAAAAAATTCTTTTTACGCATTTGTTAGCTCACCATTTGTTCTTAGTTCGATACTTTTTTTTGAATGCTAATTAAGTGGCATATAAATTTTCAAAAATATAAATAAAAAAGAAATAAAATGATAAAATAAAATTATTTATTATTGACATAAAAATACAAATTATGCTAATAATTATCTTCTGACATTTATACATAATAATTAATGTCAAATCTATTTTTCTTATTCGAGCCACGTCGTCGTTAACTATTAACACTGTGTTTCTTATTCTATAAAAAAACAAAGATATTTTTATACACTGATAAATTATGAACATAAAAACTAATGCCCATAATAAAAACTTGTGCATCAACTAAAAAAATTGTAAGAACCAATAAAAAGAAGAAGCAATGAATTTAATTGAGAATCAAATAAAATTATAAGAAAGAATTAATTTTCTCTTTAAATATTGATGATGATTCAGTTAAGTATATATCATATCAAAAAAAAAAGAAGGAAAAAGTCGGGTCAGAACATTTTCTTACAATCATTAATTAATGACTAACAAATCAATGTTGTCGACGGGGAACATTTTCAGACAATATAAATAATATTTATTATTATTCATCAATTATAAATAATATGTCTTATTTTTTTTTATCATACATGATCTATTTTTCATTTTTTTATAAATACACAAGGAAATATGCCAAATATTTAGAAAAATTTGCACTAATGCCAACTGCCAAGCCTACCACAATCTTGAAATATGCTATTATGATTCCTCAGTTAAGGCAATTTTAGAAAGAAACAAGTGATCCTTGTTATAAGTTATTAAAGAAGACATTAATTATATTTTAGGAGAATATAAAAAAATGCCTTTGAATTTCAAAATTCCAAATTAGTCTTATTTACGATACTTTAATAACAATTAACAATATTTGAAAAGCAAATGAATACATTTTTGTTATCATTCTTGATTTAAAATTTTGAATTTGAGAGGTATTTTTTTAGAATTCTTTCTTATATTTTGCTAAGAATGCTCCGATTCAAAACTTATATAATTTTTTTCTCATTTTTCAAGATGTGATTCATGATTTTAAGTATAAATTTTTTATTTACTTATTTTTGGTCGAGATCAAAGTTATCTACTTTCAGTAGCAATAACTAATTCGCCCTTATTGTAGACTTCTCAAAAGGTTTTTACTATTGGCTACGAGACCTTCTCTGTATACACCACTAGGCATCTAAAAATTTATTTTATTTCCAAACAAATTTAATAACGCTGAAATGGCGATGTCCTATAATGATGAATAAACAAAGTAAAAATCATCGCGTGTGACATATGAGATTGAATTCACCATCATTCATTAAAAAAAATACAGAAAAAAAATATTTTAGAGCCCTGAATGTATTATAAAATATTTTAGATAATAAATATCTCGGGATATTGAATATATAATTTAACTTTTTTTTCGAAGGAACAAGTACTAATGACTTGGGATTAATAAATAGAATCCTACGTTTTCGTGCTACTAAATCACATGAGGATGAGCATTGCAGGAAAAGACATTATCATTACGAATCACAATTTAGATTTTTGGATATTGCCGACTTGAGGTGATAAGGAAAGGGTCACATCCCCAATCTTTCCAAGCCAATTGTTACCAATGCACTGGATGGGTTTTTTTCAATCTGAAAAATTATTCACATGCTTTGTTTTGTTTTTCTTTTTTCTTTTTTTTTTTCAATGAGAAGAGTATGTACAAAAATTCCCTTCACTTCAATATAGTAACCACTTGCTTTCACAAAGCCACTTCATCAACCGGGAAGCAAACATGAAAATGTGGAATTGATGGAAAATATATATTACCTCCGGTCCTTCATACAAGACATTGTTTGATTTTTATTTTAGTTCTAAATATAAGATCCTAATCCATTTTGTCTCTCATATTTATACATTTTTTTTTCAAAATAGCCCTTCTAACAATGATAGTTCTAAGCAATACACTTGATTAGTAAGGATATTTTAGGAAAGACAACACTTATTTAGAACAAATAACTAATTCAACTTACTTTCTTAATCTCCTCAAATTAGTCAACTGGCTCTTATAATTAGGACCGGAGGTAGAAAATGCCAAAGAAGTTTTTGTTTTTGTCTTAACAATTTCAAGAATATTCAAAATTCACACCCATATATATGAGTGAAGCTGATAAGAATATGAGGAATACCTTGCATTTTTCAACTCAACAAATGATAATGAACATAATAAATCTTTCTAAAAATGATTTATGTATCCTGAACTACATAGACACACCATATATAATACTTTGATAATGGACTCTTCATATGAATTAGAGTCACTAACTAATTCGTACATGATCTTAACTACTTAACACAGGATCTTAATAATAACATTAATTTACTATCTCCAACATAAGTGTGTTTCTCTATGTATCCTCAATTTTCAAAATGATTTAATATTGTCTAGCTTGATCAAATTTTTTTTTTTTTGGGGTTAGATTTCAAAGTTATTTTCTAAAACATAATCATCCATATATATAAATTCTTGAAAATTGCATTATTTACAAACAATACATGTTTGGAGATCAAGTTAACCATCAAGCATTTGGATTAATTAGTAATAGTTGTTTTGACTAAATCAAAAGATCACACGTTTCATTTTTTGAGAACGCAGCAGCTTAGGTGATAGGGAGTATTAACATACCAAGTTAATCTGATTTATATTTCTATGAGTGTATCTGATGCAAAAAGAAAATAAAAATAAAAACAAGCATAAGATCTAGTTTGTACATTCATCAAGGCCAGAAGTTCACGAGCTATCTCCTTTTTCTTTTTGACTTGTATCTGTCTTTTCTCTCTCACATACACACAAATGCATGCATTCATTCACACACACAGTTATATATATATATATATATGTATATATATGTATATATATAATGAAAATCAGAATCTGGCCAAAAATTAAAATCAGGAACAGTGAAACGAAGGGATGAGGACGTTGTGTGTTACTGTAGCTTGTGGCCCTTCCTCGATTTCAAAGCTGATCATGTTACCAACACCTCTCCCTTTCTTTTGTTTATTTCTCTTTCAATTTCAATGGCATCTTTCCTCTCACTACTTTCTTATATGTCTTTTAATTTATTTCTTTTTTTTTTACCAGCAGTCTTTTAATTTATTTCTTTCTCAATTAGTTATACTATTTTAAATTTTTGTTTAGAGGTATATATGAGTTGTAGTTTTTAAAAACACGTAATTAGCTTACATAATTGCAATAGAAAGTCATAAATTTTAATTGATATATATATATAAACATTATACCTTTTGTGTATATTTCGAATCGATTATGCATGTAAAAAGAGAATAATATAATTTAGTTAAAAACCCATTTATTTATATTAAAAAAAATTTCTTACATATAATACACACACAGAGGCATTGCATCTAACACCCTGGGGGTGTTCAAAATACTCCCTCCGTTCCTTATTATAAGAGACGATTAACCGAATTACGTTGATAAAAAAAACAGTTAAAATTAGTTAAGAACAATCAATGTGTAAAATATGTAATTTTTTCCCCAAAAAAGCCCTCATTATATAAGGAAAGAGAGCATGAGAGAGAACAATGGTAAATTATTCAAAGAAAGAGAAGTGGGAAGGAGAAAGAGTGTAAGTTGGAGACAATAAATATGAGTAAAATAGAAAATCAACACAAAAAAATAGAGACAACTTTTAAGTGTCTCTAATATATAGGAACATGTCATAAGCATCAAATGTCTCTTATAATAAGAAATGGAGGGAGGAATGGTTTGAGCGGTGTCAACCATTTTTTTTTTAAATTGCAGGTATCTGCTTTGTTAATGTTTTGTTGATTACATAATTTATTGAAACACTAAAAACAAATAATATTGTATTTATTGAATGACTCAAAGCACCCAATTGTGTTGCTGTCTTTACTAATTTTGGGAGGTGTGTCATCATATTTTCAATTTTCTAAACTCGTCTCAATCTTCCTGACATTTGTAAAATCCCATGTGGCATAGTTTCAGGTGGAGAACATTCTTTAAACTATAATAATTAAAAAAATTAGACTCATCCTTCCTTATAATTAGCTAAACAATAATTTAAAGAGAAAATTACTCAAAAAAATCTATAATTTCAAAATTTATCATCCAGAAATAGTCAAGGAGTCAGATCTTTAAACGGATACAATTCTTCTTTTACTACATGCAACATGTCTGGCTATTTACAAATGTTGACACACAATTAAAGAAAAATTGCATTCGTCGAATATATATTGCATTATAAGAAAAGTTGTATCCCTTGGATATATATATGTGTGTGTGTTTTCTAAGTTTTTTGGACTTTGTTGGGGGTGAATTATACAAGATTATGGCAATCAATAGTGAAAAGGCAAAGAATCCAATGCTCACGAGATTAGGGTTTGAGTGGTGCACATGTCTTTCGGTTAAACAACATAGAAACTCTACAACATTATAAAATATAATACCAAAGTCTTGAGATGAGTTTTGACTACTCGACCGATACTATGAAAGAGGAGATTCTCTCACTTTTCTTTCTCCTTCAAATTGAAAATATTTGAAGAGAGGAGAGAGAAAATATTTGGCCCTACGGACAGTGGGGAGCTCAGCCTTAAAAGGGCGTTGTTAATGAAAGGGTTAAGGTTTCTGTGGGTGAAAATTTTGTTTGGATTAATAGTTACCCAGGAGTATTGAAGAAAAGAGCAATATTATCTTAAAGCAGTTGAAAATGTTAACGATAAATGTTAATTTTTTAATAATTAATATTAGTTTTTGAAGGAACAGTTTTGTTGTTTTACTACTTTTGGGACAATATTAATTCAAAAAAAAATCTAGATACCCATGAAAAATTTTTGAGGCAAAATTAGGTCTTACCCTTCATAAAAAACAAAGAAAAAAAAAATTCTTTTCTTTTTTCCTTTTTAAATAAGCCATATAGAATTTAAGTGGAATCGGTTACAATTTAGAGAAGTACACTTTTCTTCAATACATTAAGAGAAGCACACTTGAATATCTTTTCCCAAATTAAAATGTCATATAAGAATTACTCCTTCCCACTATTTTTATAAGTTACGGTTTTTTTTTTAAAAATAAGTCTGGTCCTTTTTACAATTAAGTTACACTCTTATCATTTAATATTTTTTACTCTAATTAACTGTATGTCTCTCTCGTCTCTTTTCCCACTCATTATTTCTCACTCGTGTATTCTCTCCATGGATAAAGGTATATTTGGACAGAAAATTATATGTTTTTCTACACATTTATGGGTTTTAATCAACTCTACTCCATCAGTTTTTTAATTTACGTAATTTGCTTATTTATAGTTTATATGTAGGACTGAAATGAGTATAGAGACTTTTATCACTTAAATGTATTAGATTTTCATCAATAATAAAAATGATTCTTTTCCAAAAATCAAAACAAGTATTTGTTACATATGAATCTTGTAGCATCTCTTCCTAACAAATCCGATCGTGCTCTATGATCCCAATCATTTTTGAGAAAATTAATTCTTTAGTTACTACATGGTTTTGGTTCACTTGTATTTCTTTTGGTCCTATTTAAATGATAGAGAGAGAAGAATTTTTTGGTTCTATTTATAGGGTAAAAGCAGAAATTTTTTCATATAAATTTATAATTTTATCTCTCATTTATTAATATGTTAACTTTATTTTCATGAGGCATATTACATATTAAATAGAGATAAAGTTAAAAAGTTGCTGAATTTTAAGATAGAGTTAATGAAATTAAAAGTTTTTCTTAGTATGTGTAAAACATGTTGAAAGTGACATGTAACTCTTATCTTATTTTTTTCTTAAAGCAAAAAGTAGAGTCCTCTTTAAATAATTTCTGTTGCGTCATTACCCAGCAAAAAAACTACTATTAAAAGAGAGATCCGAAGAATCACTGAATTTGGAGTATTTCTAAGCTTATTAAAGTACTCAATATATATTGTGATAAAAGCTCTTCTCATATTCTATGTGAGATTTAAATGTCTCTTAAAACAAGAACACAGAAATAGATATCTCATTGCTCAGACAGGACTACTCTGGAAGAAGAGGGCTTAAAGAATGAAGTTCATACTAAATGCCCACACAATTCCATTTTTGTTGTAGGCA
This sequence comes from Neltuma alba, assembly GCF_004799145.2. Taxonomy (NCBI): domain Eukaryota; kingdom Viridiplantae; phylum Streptophyta; class Magnoliopsida; order Fabales; family Fabaceae; genus Neltuma; species Neltuma alba. The sequence continues at coordinate 18,233 of NW_021633283.1, read as the reverse complement.
TCAACAGTAAGTTTCTTTTCCCTACGTACAGATATCTTTTTATTGAAGATAATCTTGTTTGAAATACTTTTGTCACTAAATATGAGTATTTCTCTCAATGAGAATTCAAATATACTAAACCTAATCCCTGTTAGTCAATGCTAAGATATCATTTGGTACGAAGTATTAAAAATAAGGGATAAGAATTGTGATTGAGATTGAGAAAATAGTATCTACTATCAGAGATTGCTCGTTATATGGGATTAGACAAACCCATATATATGGGATTGAGGAATACCATAGGGGAAGTGGTATTCCCCAATCCTACTTCTATGGGTTTGTTTAATCCTATGTAATAAGCAATTACTCATGCTAAAGACTTTTTTATTGATTTTTTTCAATTGCCATCTAGGTTTCTATATTCCATTTTTAATACTTCGTATCAAACGGGACCTAAGGTTTTGGAAGTGAACAAGGCAGTTGAAGATTTCCATGTTGGTGAAGTATATTCTTTTTGGGGCATAATTCTATGCTTTAAGGTCTAACAGCCTTCAAAATGGGCCTCTTCATACATGACTTGCTTGATTATACTGACAGTTTTCTCAATTATATTTTGATGATCCTTATTTGGTAATTTTTAAAAAAATTATTTTATGATAAAAATACATGGATCATATGATTTTCTTTTTTTTCTTTTTGCTATCAATATATGATTTTCAAAATTCGTTAATGTTTTACAGAAGTTCCGTGGATTATTAGTACACAAAACATAAATACTACTACCTCCAGTCCTTAATATAAAACCCCGTTTAACTTTTATATATGTTGGTCTTAAATATAAGACCCCAATCTATTTTGTTTCTCATGTTTACTCAATTTTTTTCAAGATAGTCCTTCTAATAATTATAGTTTTAGCCCACATACTTGATTAGTAAAGATATTTTAGGAAAGATAACAGCTATTTATTACAAATAAATAACTTAATTTCTTTTCTTAATTTTCTCAAATTAGTCAACTGGCTCTTATAATTAGGACCGGAGGTAGTATAAATCTAAAACTGACATAGAAGGAAGAACGGTGATGTTTTTATAAATGATTTAAAATTTTAATAATATTCGACATAGTAACGTCATGGGTAATTTAAATTCCAAGTTTTCTAAAAAGAAATTAATGCAAGTTTTTCTTTTGCCCATCAACCTGCTGGCCATGAATCCTCCTCTTCTTCATTCTCATTTCTCTCATTAATCTTTGGATACATCAAGCAATGACAAAAGAGAAATTTGTATTTTGAGAATGATTATCATTTGAGGGAACCCATGATCATCATTTTGAGCTTTTCAAACCAATACGCTACTAATTTTGAACTAAAAATTGAATCTGAAGGAGTCAATATCATTATTAATTCAAATTTTGTACATTATAAAAAAAGAATTTTTAACATAGGGCCACTACGATGAATGAAGGAAAGGTAGTTGGGAGCATGGGCCCAGCTTGTTGGGCTGGCATGCATAGCCTACTAGAAAAAGTGTGCTAGCCTCAAGCAATGAAAGTTCATCAGGCCCAAAAACAAAAAAATGAAAGTTCAAAAGGCTCGTTGAAACAATAAGGCGAGATTGGGCTACTTCCAGCCCACATTTGAGTTGGAAACTATTTTTTTTTGTTGGACATAAATATTTTTTTATTGGAGGCAATTTTATTTTCTAACTTTAAAACTAGATGGCTCAAAGCTCCTCAAATTTCAACTTTTGTTCCAGTCCCTTATCTGCTCTGGTGTTCTCTTTTCTCTGCTGAAACTTTGAAGTATAGGAAAGAGACTAAATTCTTTTAAATTACCTCCGCAACATAGATATGAAGCGTCCTCAAAATTTTAGCTGAGATTATTTTCCCCGTTACTGAACGTCTACTGGGCGTCCCATATGGTATTATTTTTTGAAAGAATATGCCAAGGCTTTGTGGGATTTTTTTTATCTCATAGATGATGTTAAAGCAAGTTTATGACAATATCTGTATTCTTGTTCATTCTCTTGCTTTTATTTTTAAAGGTTTGTCTGTGCTCTACTTTTACTGGAAAAAAAGAGTCTGCATCTGTTTCTTTTTACACTACTGCAAGTTCGCTCATTGCTAAAGTTGATAAAAATCTTCAAATAATTTGTAATAAAAGTCTTTTTTTTTTTGGCCAGGGTAAAACACATCTTTACTAACGGGAACGAAACACAACGAGGTTCAAAACAACAAAGGCAACAAAAAGAACAAGCAAGGAAAATAAATGAAGGATGAAAAAACATCAGCCAACGCCTTCCCTGTCTGCTTCATGTGAGGTCTGGTCGTTCCCAAGATTATGCATGTCAGTTGCATCATGAAGTAATATGGAAGCTAGAGGAGGTGGAGATACAAGGATCAGACCATGAGGTCCCCCTTCCCTTGAAGCAGAAGCAGCCAAGTAGTCGGCGGCACAGTTTCCCGCACGGGAAATAAAAGAACAAGTCAGCGTACTTCGTGATGCAATCTGTTCTATTATATCGTTGACTAGACCCTGCAGCAGCCAAGGGCAAGAAGATGGGGATCGAGCAGAGATAGCATCAACAAGCACCTTACAATCACCTTCTAAGATGACATTCGAGTAGCCCCATTCTTCAGAGAGTGAGATAGCTTTAGTCATTGCCAAGATTTCAGCATGGAGCGCTGAAGATGCCACTACACCTTCTGACCACCCTCGCATAAACAGCCCATAGGAGTCTCTACAGATTATACCAATGCCTGCTTTACCTGTTTTTCGACAGTAGGCCCCATCGTAGTTTAACTTCACATTCTCGAAATGTGGCTTACTCCACCTTGTAGCAGATTTAGGGAGCGCAATTCCTATATTAGTGGGCAATAATTCATTAGCTTTCCAGAAGTCCCTCATCATCTTATTGGCAGCTTCAATGACCATGATAGGGTCTGGGGTTTCTTGTTCAAAGACTACAATTTGTAATAAAAATCTTGGATGTTATCTAATAATTCTTTAAAATAATTTATAATAAAAACCAAATTTTATTTCAATTACATTTAAGCTTTAAATAAGCTCAAAACCTCTTTAAAGCCTACAATTTTAAATATGTAGGTTTAAAAGGCTACTCATAGTTTTTAAAGCCTATTAAATAAATAAACTTTTAAAAAGGTTTCAGACTTGGCCAGGTTTATAATGGGCACAAACTTGGGTCTTAAAAATAGTCAACATATAAGCTCAAGTCTAGGCTTAGGCTTTAAACCCCTATTACAGGCTCAAACCTACTTGGTAAAAGTCTAGCCTAGTTTGATCTGTTATTAACCCTATGTTTGATGATATTATCTGATATGCTAGAGGTTCAAGAAGGGTTATTTTGATAAGTTGTCTAAGAGCTAGTTATAAGAGAGAGAAAATAGTATGTGGCGTGGCCAGGGAAGATTATATACCGTGTAACTCTGCTTTTTTGCCATTGGTCGAATGCATTCTCTAGTTTTCTCTCTCGACTGTTATCACTAAGGTATCAGAGCTTGGTTCTTAATGCGCCCCAAGTATTTTCAGTGTAAAGGTTGCCTCTTTGCCTTCCACAGCATTACCGGTGCCCACTGCCTCTGCAGAAACCTTGTTTTCAAGACATCTTCGAATTGCTCCTCCTCATCATCAACAATGAGCGTGAAAAGATGAGAATCCTTGCATCAGTGACTGCTAGTGTATTTCTCTTTCTCGCCTAAGCGCTCAGCAGATTGTGTTTTTGGAGTCATTATCAGAGACATGGCTTTGATACCTTAATTATAATGGTAAAGATAGAAAAGTAAATAATGCATTGGACTAAAGGCAAAAATGCAAAGGTACTACGTATTATATAACCTTTCCTAGCCACGTCATGTACTATTTTCTCTTTCTCTTATAACTAAATTCTTAGACAACTTACCAAAACAAACCTTCTAGCACCTATAACGTATCAGACAATATCAGGAGACATATAATACCAGATATCAATATTGAACTAAAACAAAAATTTTGGGGGCAAATTTGCACCTTAACTTTTATAGGTTTGTAGACTCATCACAATTAAAATGAAATATTTATATTTGTAAGAGTATATATACATATTTTAATAATAATATAAAGTATCTTTTATTTAAAATTATTTTATGGTTATTTTTATTACTTAACAAAGTTTTTTCTAGTTATTTAATTTCTATTCATTTTGTTTGTCAAATTTCTATTTTTGTAAAACTCATAATTCAACTAATCAATTAGAGAGTGAAACCATAATTTTGTTCGAAGGGTATAAAAATAACATTTTTTTAAAAAAAAGATAAGTTGAAATACTAATAAAAATTAGCCTTATATTATATATATATTATAATCAATAATATTGATTTGAATTATAATAGCGCGCAGTGTGTGGTTGGAACATATAATATAATGGGTGATGAGGAGGTGTGATTGGGTTTTTAATGGTGACCTGGTGGATTCATTCTGGCCCAAGAGTGCTCTGATGTAAAATATGAAAATGAAGGTGCTAGGTCTACAGAAGCTTAAAAAAAAAATGGTTAGATGATTCTTATGTCAGTAAACTAAATTCTGCTGATATAGGAATTATTTGCAGAGATAGCACTGGCACAATAGTGGGGTTTTGGGAAAGAAAATTTCAGCAAGTTCTTCTTTTATAGCTGTGTTTGGCTTTGAGGGAAGGTTTTCTTACTGTAAATAGTTTTCATTTGAATAGCTCTATTTTAGAAATTAATTGTGAGGAACTGTACTGTTCAATTTGTCAACTAGATTTTTTTTTTTTTTTTAACAAAGTGGGTGATTGGCACTGTGTAGATTTGATAGAAGAGTTTCAAGAGTTGAAGAATGGAGCAAGTCCTTGGCAAACGATCAAGGGAACAGAGTTGAAATTTTTTTAGCAGTTTTGGGAGCCAAAGGGATGCGTCCTGAGGGATGAAGGATCATCTCCTTTGTCTCGTACTCCTTGGTATCTATTTAACTAATTTAATCAGGTTAAAAAAGTTAAGTAAGTTAGTTAATTAAAAAAAAATATGACATGTTTTTTTTCTAAAATGTCATAATCATCTTCTTTAATATCCTCTTTCCCTCTTTTACTTGATTATGGTTGAGAAAGTATACATGGGGGTAATATAGAAAAAATTGATAAATATGAGAAATACTACCTCCGATCCGTAATATAAGACATCGTCTGACTTTTATTTTAGTTCTAATTATAAGACCCAAATTCACTTTATCTATCATATTTACGTATTTTTTCCCAAAGTAATTCTTCTAACGATGGTAGGTCTAACCAATACACTTGAGAGAAGATGAATTTTAAAAAATCAGACAAAATTTTTCAAATCTTTTGCAATTTGAAATTATTCTAAAAGATTAAATTGATCATTTATATATAAAAATATGATGCATATTGATTTTTATTAATTTGTTCGCATAACTTTTAAATTTCATATTAGAAAATATTTTTATAGGAAAAAGTCACGAAAAATTAGTAGATTTTAAATAAACAAGTTTTTTCTGTGTTATTATTTACAAGAAAGACACGTGTAGTCAAAACTTGTTAAAAAATAAAAATCTGCATAAACGTAAGTAATTTACTTTTGTTTAATTAATTAGGCTGAAGCCCTAACCCTCCGTTCCCAACCGCCTCTGCTTCATCGTTCTCAGCTGACTGGCTTCTGTTTTTCTAAATTTACAAAATTTGGTTTCTAGTTGTGGTTACTGATTCAATCACCATGAGTTTAATCTTTGCAAAGAGAAAAACTCCTCAAGGTTTGTTTGTGGGCTTTTCATTGACCTTTTTCTTCCAGTTCTATAGTTGATATATCTTGGGGGAAAACTAATTGGCTGCGGTTTGTATCAGATAGTAATATTGAGGGTATAAATTGGGGATTTTTCATCTTTTTTGTCCTGCTTCTTCCCACTTGAGCTTCAGTTAAGGAGCTTCGTGGCCTGCTCGTCCTGCATTTTTGCACTTTGCAGTCTTCAATTCTTGTCTTTCGCTTTCAGGCTTCACTTTGCGGCTTGCTAGCTCGTGCAATCTTCCATTCTTGACTCCTCTTGCTTCAGCTTCACCGTCTTCTTCTCTGTGGCTCAATCGATCTGGATTCTATCCGTTTCTTCATAGCCAGCGCAGAAACTCCCTTCATGTTTTAATAGCCGGAGCGAAGGGAAACTTCTCTTCTTTATTGGTTTCTCAAGTAACAAGAGACCCGACAAGGTCCTTCTAAAGATCATTTAGACACTGGCAATGGAAACAATGGTGAATAAATTTCAGGCGAAATTTAGAAAAGCTAGGGAAGAAATCAGTCGATGGGATGAGCTCCAATCTCTTTTAGTTTCACAGTTTAGGAATGCTTCTTCTATCATTGATAGGTTGCAGGTGAGCAGGTTGCTTTTAATCCTTCTTTTTTCGTTTGAAAATTTAATTCCTCCCCACTTTTCTTTTATTGTCCATTATGTAAAGCTCGGAAGTTCAAATTGGCATTATATTGGTTCTAAAATTACTGGGAAAATTAAAGTAATTTGTCTGGATGTAATCAGGTGCTTCAAAATTCGAAGAACTATGCTAATTTAAACTGTATCAATGGTATTCAAGATGCACTGTTGTCCAAGCAGATGGGATCCCTGGAAAACATAATGGTTTCTATGAGAAGTACTCTGTAAGATTCTGTATTTTTCAGGCCTATAATTTATTTAGATTGGCTAATGTGGAGAAATTAGTTCATTATGCTTTAGTTTGTATATTTTCCTGAGTTTTCATACGTGGGATCTAAAGTTATTCAACATATTATTAGGTATTTTGACATTCTGAATCTCTGTACCATTCTATCAGAGTTGGGACGTGCTTTTTGTGAGTTTCTTCTACTTTTCATGAGGGAAAATATTGAGATGTTTGTTAAATTTCTTTGAATTTTTCTTTTTGGGGGTTTGGTACCCCTCTTTGAGGGCTTTTTTGGAAGTTACTTGCACTTCTCGTTTCTTAAAATACCCAGAAATTCTTGCGAAATTACTATTTCCGTGTTTATTTGGATAATTTTAATTCTTCCATTATTGAAGGAGCTTAGTTTTTCAAAAAAGAAAAACATGGCTGTGCTTATAATAATTATTATTAGGCACGGCCAGCCTTTAAGCAGTACTACTTCCAGTTCTAAATATAAGTGCAAATTACACTACGAACTAGATCTTATATTTAGGCCTGGAGGTAGTATTTAAAATATATCCTATCGATATTAGTTACAGAGTAGTTTCTAAAATTGCCCTATAGAAGTAACTCTTGCTGACAGCTCTTGAAGAGCATCATCAGTGTCAAACTTAGCCTTGCATAGCCATTTCTTGTCCAGATATAGTTAATTTTTATAGACTGCGTGAATGCTGATTGCAAGAATTAAGGAGAGATGTCTTCTGTGTTATTTATTGTCCTGTAATGTAGATTTTGTCTGGAACGTTACATAACTCTATTGATTTTCGACTTTCCATGACATGAACTTCTTTAGGTTCTTTTGATTAAAATTTTACAGGAATCTTGCTTGTTTTGCCTTTTAAAAGAAAGCTTATGATCTTAGGAGATCTCTTTAAAAACGAGCTTATAAATTAAAATGGAACTTTCAGGGAAGAATTTCATAAAATTGTTTTATCTCTTGAGAAAATTCATCGTGATGGTCGACAATTAGTGAAAGGTGGCTCTTCACGTCCAACTATTAAACAGCTGCAGCAGCGAGTTGGCATTAAACCTACCCTTACTGATTGCTTGGATGGCCTGTTGTTTCTTCATGACATACACAACTCTGAGTAAGTGATATATGTTACTTTCATTTATATTGTGCTGTTAGTAAAACTGTAGTAATGACTAATGAGATTCTTCTGTTTTATTGTAATCTTGCTTTCTCTTGTTGGAGTTCACTGGCAATTTTTTTCCCCAAGGTTGTTTACTTGTATGATATGTGAAGGGATTGATTTGGTCTTCGGAGATAATATTCTTTTCTCCTTTCTACCTCTCATCTCTCTCTCTCTCTCTGGAGTAGGTATCAATTAAAGACATCAATAATCTTAGCATTATCAGCTGGTGCCTTAAAGCTCAGGTATGGAGATTAATGGTAAACTTTGGATACTATCTTTGCCACATTTTGGGTTTTCTTTTTCTCCTTGTCTCTATCTTTTTAGGAAACTTTATATCAATGCTGTTCTTCATTTTATTCTATATTATTATTTTGTGTTGCGTTGCAGTGGCAGTGACCTTAGTGCCCTACTACAACTCCTGATTGATCAACCCAACATCCCAAGTGAGGAAGGTATGAAAGAATTATTTGTTAGGTAGAAGTGTCTTCTTGATGATAAATCACAAAAATATGTCTATATGTTCATTCATGTGATGGGCAATACATCTGTGAAATTAAACATTTTTATCAAGACTTTGTGCAGTAGTTAAGGTAATTATAGATAGCTTGTCTTCTGTTTCTATACAGGCAATGGTTCCCCTCTTGGTTGATCCTTAGGTCACTGATGTGGTTTTCTTAATTTAGAACTTCACTGTTAATGTGCGTTTTATTCATCAGCTCTCCTGAGACCTCATCTTCACAGTTGTTTTATGGTGTCAATTTTCTTTAACACATTTCACTTTTTCTTTTTTACCTTTCTTGCTTGACGTTTTTAGAATTTCCAAGATATTTTCGCCTGCTAGGAAGTTGTAGATTGAGTAATATCTTTATGAAGAACTTTCATGCTCTTGAAGTTTTAACCCAAGCTATTAAACTTGGCCAAGTTCACGAGCTAACTTGATTTTAACAGCTTTGGTGTAGTCCTGTTTCCTCCCTTCCTCTCAAGGACAAACGACTGAACAAGCATGGGAAATAATGACGAAAACTCTATATAATTTGTAAGGAGTTTAAAAGGCTTCAAGCTGTGGGGCCGGGAAAAAAAAAAAAAAGGCTTCAAGCTTAAAAAATGGAAGATGCTGAAAATTAATGCTAAATTTTGCCCGCTGTCTATTGGCACTTGGCACTCATCTAGGCAGTGTGAAATATTAATATATCAATATGAGTTGTCTCTTTATTTGTTTTCGTGCATATCTTTGGAAGTAGTCTCTCGTTCTTCTGCATAGTTATCGTAATTACTTTGTTAAAAATAGCTCTATAGCATTCCCCTCTTACTCTCTCGTATTGCTAATAAGTAGTAACTTTGTTATTTTCATGCAGTAGGATCTCTAATTAGAGAAATTTTTTTTGCTTTTTTATGTATTATGCTTTAATAAGTTTCTTGCCTTTCTCTTGTATTATGTTCGCTTGCCCCATTCTGACTCTTGGACATTTCGGTGCAGTTCAATTTGTCTTTGACATAATATTTGCTGAAGAATGCTGAAACTGTGTTATTCATGGTATTGAGTCTCTGCCTGGTGATGCTTGGTCATTGGAATTCAAATACCTCGATCTGTGCACTCATGGAAATGGGATTCTTTTCTTGCCGGCCCGGGTAATAAAAGGAGATAATGTAATATCCATCTTATTGTTAAGTTATTTTTATTATATTTTTTGGTTGGGAACAAGACAATTCTACTTTTCCATGTGTAAAATATGGTCGTCTAGAAGGAAATCTAATTATATTTTTAATATGATCATATATGCTAATGTTAAATTTAGATGCTACTCATAATAGTATTCACTATCCTTTGCCTTATTTATCACGAAACATCAAGGAAGGGTTTGGAAAATGATCAACTCTTAAATTTAAAAAAAACTAGCAAACCAACAGGCACTTGGCGAAAGGACAATATAAGAAAATATGTTCCAAAGAGTCCTCCTTACCTGAACAATGACAGGAACTCATATCAATCGAAAGACGACGTCTCTGCAAAGTATCTGAAGTAGGCAATGCATGAGGCGAAAGCCACAAAAACATTTTGACTCAGGGTTGCAGTTTCAACTTCCAGGTTTCAGAACACGATCCAGAGATATCAGGCCACAAGGTGGACACAGTGAGATCCTCTAACTGTAACACTACTTCTGTCTTTTGATTTTAACTGGAAGACTTCGTTAGTAGGCTACAAATGAATTGATAACCAGCCTTAACTGCATACAAAGCCCGGTTATTTTTCTCCCAACAAAGTGAGTCTGACGTGGGGAACTTCGACAGAAGATGGAGATCAAAATTCTGAACCGCATTACTCGGATGAAGAGAGTATAATTTCTTAAAATCCCAATTTTGCCGTTCGCGCAGTATAAGGTATGCCAGTTTCAAATTAGAGAAAGAGCAGCCAAACTGTTTCAAAGGCCCCCGAGGCCGATCATCCAACGAAATAGACTGACCATCCCCAATTCTTCAAGTAAGGTGATTAAGAATAATCTCTCTCGACTTGAACACGTCCTTCAAATTTATTGAACTATTGTATGCCGGTTAAAAATTGTGAATAAGAACCGTGTGTACCATAGTTTTGTCCTAGGATTGAACATAATAAGGATCCATGCCCATCAATAATCCTCCGAAATTGCTTTGCAAGCAGAGCCTGAGTGAAAAGGCTGATGTTTCGAAATTGCAAACCCCCTTGCTCCAAAGGACGACGTAACTCATCCCACATCAGAAAATGAGGTTTATGGTGTTGTTCTGTAGAACCCAAAACAACTCGGCCATCTTCGTATTCTTTCTTCTTCTTCTTCTTCTTTTTCTTCTTCTTTTCAATTGAAAAGGCACATGTACTCTCTTAGCGAAGACAACCCTGTTTAAGACGCTGGGTACAGAATATGGGTACTCTCCCAACAAGGGTCAATATAGGGTTAAGGTGCATTTAACACCCTCAAATATTTTCTCAGGTGCATCCAGTGTACTAAAGTATTTTGTGGTGCATTTAACACTTTGAAATATTTTTTGTGGGGAGCTCAACATCCTGAAGTTTTTTTTTTTTGCCTTAGTGTTGGATGCACTAAAAAATATTTTTGGGTGCTGAATATATCTAAAAAAAATACTTTGAGATACTAGATGCACCAAAAAATACTTTAAGGTGTTAGACACACCTAAAACAATATTTCAAGGTGTTAAATACATCACAAAATACTTTTACAGTGCTAGATGTACCAAAAAAAATATTTCAGGGTGTTAGATGCACCTTAACCCTTTAATATATAACTATACTTTTTTTGACCTGAAAAATATATAATTAGACCAACCTCTTGAAAATTTATATTGCCATGCGTGCATGGATAACAATATTTCTTTTAAAAACTGCATATAATTTTAAAGACAACAGTTTCTTACATCCCCCCCAGAGATTGTCCTGTTTTGTTATTAAGCTTAAATTTAAATCTCAATAAACCTTAACTTTATTTATCAGGTCTAACATAACTGGGATTCACATTCAAATGCAAATACTGTAGTTATAGTCTTAGATTTTATGATTTTTTTTGCCATTAAACTTCCACTCGCCAACAAACAAATGATGTAAATCATGTTACATTTTTTATCACAATTAATTTAACCATATTATATACCTTTTTTTGCCAACCATATTATGTACTCTTCTAGTCTTAAATATAAAACTCTTATGCACACTGGTATAAGGGTATTATATTTAGGACCGGAAGAGTTCTTTTTATTTCCTTTGTTAAGATAAATTATACATAATGTATTCAGAACCACACAATAAAATATAAATAACTCAATAGTAAATTTGAAAGACACAATAATAAGAAATATATTTAAATATTAAAGTAAAAACTTTTACCACTAAAATTTTATTACGAAAATTTTAAATTTAAAAGATAAAATTAGACGAAAAACATTTTAGGGTTTATGGTTTGTATAAAAAAAAAATTAAGATGCATCTAGTGTGCTAAAGTATTGAGTGAAATACTCTGATTACCTTTGTAATTTACATCAATTACATTTAATTTTTTTATTTTAACAATATACAATTTAGTCCAATCAGTTAACACAATTAGAAATACTCTAAAAACATTATAAAAACATTATTTTTAACTAAAATTTATATTAAAATAAATTTTATTTACTATTTTACTTCTCATTTTAATAAATTCCTACATTGTATTTTTACAGTTATATAAATTTCATTTAATTAAGACAAACATAAAAGACTTGATTAAAAATTTAACTAATTTTTTCAGTACATATATACTTGACTAAATATGTTTATAAATTTTGTAAAAAGATGTGTTTTAAAAATGTTGAATGATAAATTTAATTTATAAAATTTTCTAAACTTATATTATTTAAACTTTATGATAAACAAAAACTATGTATTTGAAATATATGTTTACAATTTAAAAGAAATCAAAGTAAATAATTTCTAATGAATATGATAACAAATTAAAATTATAGAATTTTATGATTTAAATCAAAATTAATAAATTTTATAACATATTAAAAAATTTAAAAATATAGGAAAAATGACAAGTAAAGACCCCCTGAATTACCAAAATTACAAGGAGGTCATCTGAATAAGCCAAATTACAATGAGGGATTCGGCCCCATATTGCAAATATGAAATCTTGATAAAATGTCTGAAATGTCTCTTAGCCAAGTTATGATTTGGCTTACTAGAATTGTCATTCGTTAAAATGAACTTGTTATTTCTTATAGTCAACTTGTCATTTGGCATACCCTCAGTTAAATTGTGATTTGATCTACTGAAATTGTCATTCGCTAAAGTGAACTTGTCATTTTCTATAGTTAACTTGTCATTTGACTGAGGGGTATTTTAGACATTTCACCAAGATTTCATATTTGCCATATGGGACTAGGTTCCTCATGGTAATTTGGCTCATTTAGGTGACTTCCTTGTAATTTTAGTAATTCAAACGTCTTTGTTTGTCATTTTCCCAAAAATATATGCATTAGAGTTATTTTTTGATTTTATAAAAAATATTTTCTGGAAAATCTAAGTATCTAAATAATTATTATGCAAAAAAAGGGTATTTTGATCAAAAAAATCATTTAAAGTCAAGCTTAACAATGAACTAGAGTTTGAGTAGATGGACATGAAATTTTAAATATAATAGAGAGGTTTGTGAAACATATGTTTTAATTTTAAGAAAGTTTATATATATATATATATATATATATTCAAAATAGAGGAGGGGTTTCTGTAACGGAGATGAGGTAGAAAGGCAGTTGGTGTATTTTATTCTAAAGTATTTTGTGGTACATTAGTACCCTGAAAAAATTTTCAGATACGTCCAACATGCTTAAGTATTTTTTTTTTTTGGCTTTCATGCTAGATGCACCAAAAAACGTTTTTTTAAAATAGAGAAGAGGTTTTTATAATTGAGATAAGATAGAAGGGCAGTAAATGTATTTTACTTTAAAATATTTTGTAATGTATCTAGTACCTAAAATTTTTTTCAAATGAGTCTAACACTTTTAAATATTTTTTTGGTCTTGATTTTAGTTGTACTAAAAAATACTATTTCGGTCCTAAATATAAGACTTTTTTTGTAATGTATATTTACACTACAAAAGGGATTTTATATTTAGGATCAGAAGAGTATTTTAGAGTACTAAAAATACCTTCAAAATATATAAAAAATACTTCACCATGCTTAAATCATACTTAAAAAAATATTTTACAGTATTAAATATTAGGGAAAATGTTACCGGATGCACACAAAAACTAGTTTTCGTGCATCTTGACCCAGAAAAAAAATGCATTTTTACCTGTTCTTCGAAGGAAAGAAAAAGAAGTAAAAAGAGCGAGGAACAGCCGAGCAAGAAGGAAGAAGCCTATCGTCTTCTTCAGCATTAACTTCACTGACTCCTCGCTTACTCCTCAGTCCTCAGTCCTTACTGTCGCCGACTCATCGCCACAGCTTCGCCACTGAAGCAAGGAACCGAGGAACCAGCAACCTATCTCCCTCACGGAGCCCTGTTCTGGTGGTTGCCCTCTTGTAAGATCTGTTCAGGAGGTTAACTTCTTCTAAGATTCTGTGTACACATCTGGTACGCTCCTTCTGCAACCTCGCGGAATTTTTAATTTGTTGAATCACTTAATTCTCTTTTGGATATCTTAGCGTCAAATTCTGCTGACTCTGAAAAAGGAGTGCGAATCAACTTAGATCATTGATAGGTTAACATTGCTTTCCTATTCTTCCCATGAGGAAGAGCTAGTTACTCTACTCATAATACTACCATATATATGATTCTTTACTTTATTTCAATCTCCATTTTTTGACCAATACTTACAATCTTCAATTAGACCAGCAAGTTTTTATGCATAACCGGTAGTCGGTTATATTCCTTGGGGTATCTATCAAAAAGTAAACCCAGATGTATTCAGTTTTATAAATGATGAAATAAAAAATGCTTTAGAAGTTTTATCTTAGGATGTTGATATTCGTGTAATTTGGTGGTAATGTGCACTTTATGTTGTTCTTTGGAGCGTATGGTTCGAGTGGAGAATTTTGATGTGCATTCAAAGCTGTCTTAAGTTTTGTTTACATCCATTGGTCATGTTGCAGAATATTATTTTAGCACGTGACATATCGCTATAATTGTGTCAAATACGTCACAAACTTGACGACTCCTGTATGCATGGTTCGTGTAAAATTCTGGCCGGAACTTTTGTCATCTGCCCAACCCATGTATTGGTCTAAAGCCTCTTACATACTTAGTGCAGGTTAATGGAAGACTAGAGCTAACTGGCCTCAACGATTCATTCTTCCGTATCAAATTTATCACACAACTCATGGCTATCCTTCATCTCTCTGCTTCCCTTCAGACTGGCCCAGCCATTACATGCTCCAAACGTTTCTTCCACAACAACATCTTTGTGCCATCTTCATCTGTTGCACTGATAGTCCCAAGCTATACTAGAAACATACGATTCTTATGTGATGTGAAAGATCCGCACAAAAAGGTGAAGAGTAAGGATATTGATATAGATATTTTTGATGAAGAACAAGAATCCAAGGAGGAGGATGTAGGCGAATTTTCAGCTCAGGGACTGTATGCAAGAAGAGAGACCGGGGATATTGATCTTGAGGATGAACAAGAAGATAAAAATGATTATGCGGCTGGATTTTCAGGTCGAGGGGCATATGCAGGTAAACAAGAAAAAGATTATGACCGTGATCCAGAATTTGCTGAAATTCTTGGAAGTTGTCTTGATGACCCGAACAAGGCCCGATCCAAAGTAAGCAAAATAATCTAAAGATGGTTTGCTCGGTTTCTACATGTAAATGTTTACTTGATGTATTCTTATGAGGGAATTTTATATTGTTTCCATAATGCCTTTTCTTTAAGGATGATATTTGTCGCTTTGATATTTGTGGCCATTTATAGTAATTGATAATTAAGGAAACCCTTCAGTGAGCGATAATCTCATTGGAGCTACTTAACAAAATTTCAGATGGAGGAGAGGTTAAGAAAGAAGAGGAGCAAGATACTGCACTCAAAGACCGGATCGGGAGTACCAATGAAAGTGTCATTTAACAAGTAAGTTTAATCATGGATGTTTGCAGGATTTTGCCTCTGTTGTCATTTGCTGCAGTAATCTCTCTTAGTAAGCTATTAACATATATGTACAACGTTGCATTTGAAGACAAGAAATACAATGTGGTCTTTGGGATCTTTGAGAGAGTGATATGCATGGCTTTGGTGATGAATGACTTTACTACGGCTTCAGATATGTGTACCTTGTAACTATATAATTGTTTCTTTTTGGCACTTATGATAAATAATTCTTGGCCTTTTTTCTTAGAATAAAATATAGGTGTGAGTTTCATTTTTTTCCCCATCAAATTTGCCTACCAAAATGTTAGAGGGTATTTTTTAACGGATGTCTTTTTCTTGAGTATATATATAATTGGGTGAATGTTATGTAATTGTCCTTTACCTTTTTGTTTTGGGTCCCCTAATGTGCATCATAATTAAGCATCAATTGAAGTTTATATTTTCTTTAATTGTGGTTTTGTTTCTTTTCTTGAGTTGGAATATGCCTAAATAATGCCCTTGTTACTATTGTTCATACCCTTAATGGTGGAATTTCCAGATTTGATTTCTCAAACTCGTACATATGGATTGAATTCTACAATACTCCACTTGCAAAGGACATCTCCTTACTTTGTGATGTAAGGGACTTCATGCAACTCAAGATGCTCTTGTATTGTTCATTCGCTAATGACTATAACACTGTTTTCATTGAGTTGGTCCCTCGTGGGATTGCCTTTTCAATTTGATCCCTCATAATCTCATATATATGGTATTTCTCAAGTGCTTTCTCAATTTGGTCCTTCATATATGAAGCCGACAAAAGCTAAGTCCGTTAAACTATTTACTATTAATGAAACTAACTGTGAATCTTTATTTAAATTATATATAATAAAAGCGTGAGTAAGTGATAACTCACCAAAAAATATGACATTATTTAGAAATATATATCCGTGAAGGATCAAATTGAAATGGCAATTTTATATGTCTTAAGTTGAGAAATGCCTCATCCGTGTAGTAAAATGGGTATTTAGTTCATTCTCCAATATTTATAGATGCAGTTGTATATGTTAGGGACTTTAGTTGACCTTGTTTGATTTGACTCTGATCAGACTATTCGGGCATGGCACATAGTTGGACGTCTCGGTGGATGCAATTCTATGAATATGCAAGTAAGATTCTCTTCTCTAATGGATGCCATTTGAATGCTTTGTAAATTGTAAATTTTTCAATGTAATAAGATTGAGTCTTGTGCATTAGAGTTTGTATGAACCGCATTGTTTATGTTTATATTTTTTATTGATGATGGTCCTTACTGAACTAGCCGTACTCCTACAGCTATCACAAAGTCCTTTGGACAAGAGACCAAGTTATGATTATATTCAGGGGGCGAATGTGACACCAACTACATTTTACAACATTGGGGATCTTGAGGTCCAAGATAACCTTGCTCGAATATGGTATTGCTCCAATATCTTCTGTTTTTCCTCCCTTTACTTCTTGTTTACACGTTAATGAGACTTGAGGTTCAGTTATTAATAATTTGTAGTTGTGATGTGACAGGGTCGATATTGGAACTAATGAACCATTGATTCTGGATGTTTTAATAAACGCATTGACCCAGATAAGCTCCGAGTATGCTCTTCACTTCTTGCTTTTCTTCCACTTGGTTGACTATTCTGGTTTAAAGGACTAGCCAGCCAGAGCCATTTGGGCTCTACAAACAAGTGGGAGATTGTCATTTTTGTGTTGTGCTTTTCAACTTCTACTCCCGCGGCGGGTTATATGTGCAGCATGTGCCTTCATTAAATTTATAAATTTATGGTGTAGGCTATTGCTGATATGACGCAAAAAGCAAAAGAAACAAAAAGTTATTACACATTTGTAATGATTTTGGCATTAATTGTGCCGTTCACTTGCAATCAAACAGTATTGATAAGATTAATGCAAAAACCATTGATTAGTTAGTTCTCTCCCTGTACACATGATGGCGCACGTCTTTGTCTCCTCTCCCTCTCCCCCTCTTTTTTTTTTTTTTTTTGCTGACGTACTCATCGATCTTTGTGGTTTCTGTTTGTGTTGATAGTTTTGTTGGGATCAAGCAATTGATGTTTGGGGGAGCAGAATTTGAGAATTGGAAGGAGAACTTGACATCTGAGGAAGCGGGTTATAGCGTTCACAAGATTTAGACAATGTTTGAGGCATTTATGGTACTGAGTACATAATAGACTGTAGATTTTTTTACCATTATTTATTGCTAAGAGTGTAGAATTATATGCCATGGTAAAATCTCCCTTGAACCCTGTTGTCTCCTCAATGGCTTGATGCAATTGCTATAACACTATGTTGAGATGTAGAGTAGCTTATTCGGAATATGTTGAGAGAACTTATTTGATAGTTATATCTTAATCAGAACATTTTAGAAGAATTTTTATTTGAATGGAGTTGTCGATTTAGGTTTTTGCTTGACTTAACTACTCGTGCTTTTTAGGGAAGTTATTTCCTCAAAAGTAACTTCTCAGAAAGTTATGCATGAGTTGCTTGTTTAATATTTTACTTCCTAGAACTTTAAATCTATTTTTTACAATATTATGCTATGTTTAGACGTTAATGATTCTGTATCCTTGTTTTAGATTTAGGAGATTTAATAATGTTTTTGTTTTGGAAATTAATATATACCTGGAATTGGAAAGTGCAACTTTTTTTCCTATGTTGCATTTGGCAGTCACTTCTGAAGTTTCCAAATTATTTTTGTAATAAAAACTGAATCTCATTACTAGTAACAACAACAAGTACAAAGTTACTCATTTTGATCAAGATC